>NW_016915847.1:177348-178907 GCF_001483705.2 Eufriesea mexicana | reverse complement strand
TTATATATAAAAATTCAAAAAGTATTGGATATATAATATTTATGATAAAATAAATTATTAATATATAAAAAAATATTTCCTTTTAATCATTCAATTACTACAAAATTTTTATTCATAATGGAATATATTTATATTTTTAATATTTACAATTTCGATATATATATTGAAAATATATTTACATAAGATAAATTTAATATACCTAGAAACATATCTTTACTACAAAATTTTTATTCGTAATAAAACATATTTATATTTTTAATATTTACAATTTCGATATATATATTGAAAATATATTTACATACAATAAATTTAATATATTCAGAATCATGTCTTCACCAATTTGTCTGAAATATCAAATTTCTCATTCACTCCTCGCAAATTAAAACTATTTACTTAATCAACGAATATCTACACGATTAAAGATGAATTTCTTGAACCAAACGAAGAATCTTTATTCGTCGAAATTTGCATAAAATTCCATATTTTTAATATAATATTTAACTTTTGAAGACATTTAAAGAACATCGATGTATTTTAGCCAGGAATTTAACACGACAAGTATCTCGAAGAATATTCCACGACTCGGTTGCCCCATTTCCCTTAGTTCTCACGAATAACTGAATAGTAAAATAAACAGTTGCTCCTCAATAAAAAGTCTCATATAATTCCCCACCACGGTTAACGACATCAATGTTCAGCCATAAACCCGTTGCTCCAAATGAAATCGAATATATTAATTTGCCCAATCCAGTAGCGTAGAATCGAGTTTAGAACCGGTCAACGTTTCTCAGATTATCGTCTAGACAAGTGGCGCGAAATCTCGAACCAGCTCGCATAATCGATTCGTTACTTCCTGAATCCGATATTCATTTTCCACTCTTTCACACCTATTTTTCCATCCTTTATCGGTATAATTAGGTTTGCGAGGTTGAATTTTACTTACATAAGATATTTGAGAGATCGGTATTTAAGTAACGTGCCGTTTCGTTCGATTTTCCATTGGATTATTTAATTATCTGGTTATCAAGTGAAATAATACTTTCTGCTTTATTACTTGCCTGAATGAATATTAGAATAATTCGTGGAACGTATTATGTCAACTGTGTTAGAAGCACAGGTTCCCTCACAGTGCTTCGTACATTTGTTATTCAAGGGTAATTGAAACGGGAACAATTCTGGGAGCTGGCTCGTTGTGAAATAATCTGATTTTATTGTTTATGACTTGGGTTTGTGGAAAATATAGTAATTGATAATTAGAAGTGAGAAGTTATTCGAGATTGGGGGAATGGAATAAGGTTGCTGGTAAAATAAACGTTTTAATGTATTTAAATATCAGTTAGACTATTATACTATTGATATATTGATGCATTATACTAATTATAGTATTTTTCATTATTTATATTTATATTATTCTTTATTTTTCATTATGTATATTATTTCGGATATTGTACTGTACGTTATATTATTTATGTTATTTTTAAACGTCGAATATTATTTTTAAATTTAGATATCAATTACTATAGATATTATTATATTATTCTTAAATATTATATACCATT
>NW_016915847.1:175769-177050 GCF_001483705.2 Eufriesea mexicana | reverse complement strand
TATTTTGGAATTTAAATATTCCAATTTATTTTTTAACCCCCTGCATTATGATTTAATTATGGGACACTGTGTATTTTAAAATTATTTAATTTCAATTAACACTGTACACCTACTTTGTTCGCAATAAAATTCTAAAAATTTTTGGATTTATACGAATTTCGTGCATGTTAAAATATGTTAATTATAATTTTAGTCTAATGCGAGTGTAATTCGCAATCATGAAGTTCAGTATGAAAAATTTAGACTTATGGTTGTAGTATAAGAGGTTAAGCATTAATCTGTTTATTACTATTACCCTTTATACTATTTTAAAATATCAGGAACTATTATTATTACGTATAAAATGTTCATATTTTATATACAAGATACTAAAATTTCCTAACACGAGATATTAACATTTTCAAAGATCGAAATATCAAATACAAGTAACCTCTCGTTCCAAATAGTCACCGATATTTATACTAAATTGGCAGCCATATAGCAACACTTATAAATATTCGCTCGCGACTCGTTCTCAAAACAAAAACCAGAAATTTCTCGAAACGACTGCGTCCTTTTTTCGAACAAAAATTTAGCCAGGTCTGGTCTAGTGGTCTTTTAAGGCGATGACTTCACGTGTCCTTCCGCGGACTTCCTCTGTGAGCAAAGGAGGAGGCCGATGGTGGCTCCCCTCCTGCTGTTTCCTCTTTTTCCCCGCGCGTGGCGCGCAAGTATCCGCTGCGAGCACGTGGGACGTGCAAGCGTCCAAGTACGCAACGACACTCGAGATACGTCGGCTATTTCTGGCATAGATTTGGGCAAAACCTGTATTCCATCGTGCTATGCATACGATAAAAATGCGCGTGGCTGTTAAAAATAGCGTATTAATAATTTATGAAGCGCGGTGGACCGTGCCATCGGTGGCGGTTTGGAAAAGTACGCTTGAAAAATTCTTCGGACTCTTGCTTGGGCATATGTCATATTCGTGTTTCCGATTTCATGGTTGAGATCGAAATTTCTTCGTTTCTTGGGAATTACCGTTTGTCGTGATTTATGTTTGTGGTATGTGATTGGTTTGTTGAAATATTTTACATGCCACTCCATGTATGTATATTATATAAATACTATATGTATGTGTTCAATATACGGTATTTAGTATGATATAATATATAAAGTAATTTGGTGTATATATAGTGGATAGTATACTGTATATAGTAAATATTTATGTTATATATATTACATATATCAGTTTTATGTGTACTGTATATTACAAAATATATATATAATATATAATATGCACTT
>NW_016915847.1:110558-175442 GCF_001483705.2 Eufriesea mexicana | reverse complement strand
CAATATCCAATAATATTCAATTATATATTATATAATATAATATGGTATACATTATAATAATATAATAATAAATTATTTAATTTGCAATATTCAGTAATATTCAATAATATTAATATTGCATAAAGAATATTGTGTAGTATATTATATAAATACATATGTATGTACAATAATAACATATGTATGTACATTAAGTATGTAGTGTGATAAAATGAATAAAGCAACATGGTATATAATAAATAGTATACTGTATATTATGTACGTAGCAAATATTTATATTATATTATATTATATATATAGCATACACCAATATATCAATCTTTCCTATGTACAATATACTACACTATAATATAATATATATAATATCCACTTTGATATACACAATGTAATAAATATAATATTTAATAACATTAATAATGATATTACTATATAACTAATGTAAGGTATAATATAATTAATACAATACACGGTAGAATATGCAATTAATAATACATTGAAATGTATTCTATTAGGTTCCATTTCCATTGAATCGTCATTACAAATGCAAAATTCTAAATCCTTTGAAGAGATATCTTTTTTAAACTGTCGGGCTTGGAAACAGTCATAGTCAGTTCATGTTACAGTTTAAAAAACGATAGAAGGCAGAAAAATATTTCATCAAGCAAAATGAATGGTTCCCAATGATGCAATGCACGGCGCATGTATCTGTCCCGGAAGTGGACGCGTTTTAAAGATTGCTTGCCTTTGTTTAAAGGTCATCCGAAAGGTGAATGTCATATATATTTCTTTCAGGAACTTTTTTAAAACCCGGTCGATTTATTATTTTATTTTCTGTATACAGCATACAGTATACAACACAAGAATAATATTTACTCTTCATGCTATATCATATAAACTTATAACATTGATTTTGGAATAATTTCCTTAATCCCTACTTTTCTTAGATTGAGTTATTATTTTTTAATTCATTTTTTTTTTATTAGAGCTTTATATTTGGATTTTAATATATACATAATTTTTCTATAGTATATTTCAGTAATTATACATGTATAATTATATTTGCATATGAACTTATGTATATACTTATATATTGTGTGTAATTTTATTTATATAAAAATATTTATATTTGTGAATTTGTATATATACTTATATATTGTGTGTAATTTTATTTATATAAAAATATTTATATTTGTGAATTTGTATATATACTTATATATTGTGTGTAATTTTATTTATATAAAAATATTTATATTTGTGAATTTGTATATATACTTATATATTGTGTGTAATTTTATTTATATAAAAATATTTATATTTATGAATTTGTATATGTTCTTATATATTGTGTATTATTTTATTTGTATAAAAATATTTTATGTATATATATATGTATTACAAAAGACAAAATTTTACACAATATATAAGTACGTATACAAATAATATATAAGTGCATATAAAATATATATATACTTGTATAAAATATTGGTAGTTGTTTTAAAATATTTTTTAATATCATCTGTCTCCCTTCGTGCTTACAAATGTATGTTAATTAACTACAAGTAAACAATGAAAGATAATTATCTCTTTGTGGTGTCAGTAAATTCGTCCTTGAGGAGGTTAGAAAAGTTTCCTGCAAGTTCCGGCCTGATTTCTTCGCAAATTTATTCCGTACCGAACAATGACCTACTCTTACATTAGGATTATAATTTTCCATTTGAAAAATATTCCTGCGTTCGCTTGTATTATACTCATTATTCGCGAAATAATAAAACAGTGAAACTATAGAAGCATCGATCATTTCACCACGTTCAATTTTTTTACGTACATAAGAACTACAATGTGCCCCAATTACACAGTTCGCTCTGTATGTTACAATCACTATAACATAAAAATACGTTAATTTAGAAAGTAAAAACTTCGAAAGTTTCTGCAACTTTACTACGAAACAACGCTATTCCGCTGAAATTTCCACCATTTTCCACTCACCGAATTAAGGTGTGCACTATTTCAATATTTTTCACTTCTTTTTCGACGAATTTAATTAATTAAATTAATCCCCTATATAAATTGCATTAAAAATAAATACGTAATGTAATATTCTACTTAGTAAAGACACTCAATGATAAATCTCAAAGATCTATACAATGATTTTAGAAAGTATAATCCAAAATCCAAGAATTTGCAATATCCAAGTGGTATTTAATATTAATACAATATTCGACATGAATAGATCACAAGATTAGGGCAAAAACTTCCAACCTTCATCAAATTTCGTGAATGCTTAAAATACAGTGAGATAAATTTGACCACAGCACTATTTGCATAATCCCAATTCAATTAGGTAAAAACACTAGACTGCAAACTTTATTTCACTTTGATAAATAACGTATCCAAAGTCTAAGATTCACCAGTGTCCAAGTAGCATTCAATACTCGACATCAGTGGACTCTAAAATTAGGATAGACACTTTCATCTGTTGACAGATTTCATATACCATTTGCAATAGAAAAATAGAGTTTGTTCCTGCCCATGGATTTCAATTATTTTGTACTGAATGCGTGTTAAAAAATTCATAAATCACTCTCAAAATCAGTTATCTACTCAAATGAGTCTAATCTAGCTAGGCAAAGACTATACCTTGCAGAGAACAGTCGTTATAAATTCAATCTAATTCACATAATTCTAAAAATCTTCAACCTCTACATAGTATTCAGTACTGGAAATTAAAAGTACATCATTTTAGGAAATAAAATAATCCCAAAATTAAAAATTCTAACCTCCTAGTGGAGTCTGCAAGAGTGAATAGTTGTTGGAATCAATCATCTGCTCATACGACCTCAGACCAACCAACAATCTCCATTTTCAAAGGATTATAAGATAATCGTTTCGCGGAGTCACATAAGTTAACCTAAAAAATCTCCAATTCCGACATACTATTCTTATTATCATTAATAGATCACAAGATCGAAACAATATTTTACATCACCTTCATTAGAATTTACTCCATCTACAAATTCACCAAATAACACTGAATATAACCTCAAAAATTATTAAATCATCTGCTCAAACCTGTAGACCGTAATCTAACCAAAGTCCATCTAGTTTCAAGAAAAATCACCATTTACAATTACACGTAAATGAAATTTTAAAAAGTGTCCAATTTTTCCATAGTATTCTATAATCGTCATCGATAGATCACAAGATCAACACAAAACTTTGCCCCACCTTCGGCAAAATTTACTCCATCTTCAAATTTACCGAATGACACTGAATATAACCTCAAAAATTATTAAATCATCTGCTCAAACCTGTAGACCGTAATCTAACCAAAGTCCACCTATAAGTTTTTAAAAAATATCACTATTTAAAATCGCATGTAAACGACATTTTAAAAAGTATCAAATTTTTCCATAATATTCTATAGTCGTCATCCATAGATGACAATATCGAGACAAAGACCTACGACCTTCGTCGAATTTCTCGTACCACTTTCAGCAGAGTTTGCTCTACCTGCGGATTCGTCTAATAACTTTCCACTGGAGCTCGTGGGCTCGTGTAGGTACACGTATGTGTGAGTAACAGGACAGGTTCTACCACCCTGGGATACTCTGACATTTGCCAGGTTGATAGCCGGCGAGTGGTTCACCTATAAGAGAGCTGTGCCCGCCGCGTTACATTTACAACGCGGGCTGCGTGTTGTCGAGGGGCTACACGCGTGCTCGCGTGCACTGGTGTCATAACCGTAGAGTATGAGCACCCAGCCGAACTGTTCCCGAAGAGTTAGTGAGGGCAACCGAGCTTCTTTGAATCTTGCCCGTCGCGATGTTACCGAGAACCTGTGGATTCATGCTTCTTCTACCGGGTGTCTCATTAATTTTGATCACCTCCAGTGCCTTCAATTATTTGGTGTAATTAGTGGGAAAGTTAGGTGTCCGTAGAAGCTGTAATTTATAGTTGGAAGAAAGATGTGTGGATGTAATGGTGGTAGATTTTATATTGATGGAGGCATGAAAGAGATGTGAAGGTTAGAAAAGAAGGCACGTATGCAAGGTGTCCTATTAATTGTGAATGTCAAATTATTTGAAATTGTAATGTGTAGCTTGCAAGAAGAACCTTACCTGATGGGGTAGATTCTATATAGATGGATGAAAGAGATTTAAAGAACATGGTAAGAAGTTACATGCTACATATAATGGTTTAAATTGTTTAGTAATGAATGAAAATGTTAGGCACCTGTGGAGGTTGAAATTTATGGTTGAGAGGAGGATGTAATATGGTGGTGGCAGATTTTATATTGATGGAGGTGTGCAAGAGATCTGAAGGTTGGAGAAGATTTCTACATAGGGTGAACTATTAATGACCATTTTCTGTGTTTTAAATTATCTGTAGTTGTAATTTGTAGATTAGAAGAAGAATGTAATCCGGTGGGGTAGATTCCATATAAGTGGGTAGAAGAGATTCAAAGAATTCAATGAAGAGTTTATTATATAGGGTGCTTCATTAATTCTGACCACTTTTAATGGCTTGAATTATTTAGAGTAATGAGTGGAAACATTAGGTGCCTGTAGAAGTTGTAATTTATAGTTGGGACAAAGATTTAAAATAGTGGTGGTAGATTTTATATTGATGGAGGTGTGGAAGAAAACTGAAGGTTAAAGGAGAGGGTTCTTACATATGGTGGCCTATTAATGACTTTCTCCGTCTTGAATTATTTCAGTAGAGGAAGTCTCATGTAGAGGTATAGAAGAGATTAAAGATCTGAGGAAAAAGTTTCTTATACCTCATTGATTATGACCACCTTCTGTGTCTTTAATTATATGTAATAATGGATGGAAATGCTTATTATTTGAAAAAATTGTGCTTTATAGTTCTAGATTCTTCATTTGTGAAGGCATAGAAAAGTATTTAGATATCTGTACAAGAAATTTCTTATACTGAATGCTTTATTAATGTTGATCACTTTGAATATCTCCAATTACTTGGGGTAATGAGTGAAAACATTAGGCATTTGCAGAAATTATAAACTATAATTTTAGATTCCTCACAGGTGGAGGTCATAGAAGAGATTAAAAGATCCAGATGAGAAGTTCCTTATACACAGTGTTTCTTTAATTCTAATCTCTTCCAATGGCTGAACTCAAATTATTTAGGATAAGAAGAAACATTAAGTATTTGGAGAAGTTGTAATTTATGGTTTTAGATTCTTTACAAGTGGAAGTGTAGAAAGGATAGAAATCTAAAGATTAACAATTTTCTTCTTTTTAGTTAAATAAAATAGAAGTGTTATCTACTTGGTATGCAATAAATAGTTCTGGAAATACCATTTCCTAAAAAAGACAGGAACATAAGTTACAAATTATAGAGTTGTAATATTCATATTTACACAGTTGAAGACATATTGAATGCCTTCGTCAAGGGGAACTTCAAGGATGTGTCAAGAGCCGTCAATCTAAAATCTTCTGAGGATACATTTATGGAGAATCATTTTATTACACGTTTAGAATGATATCCTTGAAACAATCCAGCTATTAGATTTTTTTATGTGTTAACATGTGACATTAAGCTTCAGGGAGCTTGAAACAAAACTTTTATAACAAAGGATTACATATGCAATACCTGTAGTAATAAATATTCATGTGGACAGTCTTAAAAAGTAATGATGAACAATATTCATGAAGAACATAATCAATATTTAAAAATACAAAAATTTCTAAAATTTAGTAAAATGCTCCTCAGCCAGAAACACGTTTCTTTGTACTCTTTTCATACCTTTCTTACACTTTCATAGTTTCTCCCCAGAAAAGGATTCCTCGTCATAACTCTTTAACTATGTAGGATACAAATAATGTTTGAGGTTAAAGTTATTAAATTCGACAAAATCTGCATGAAAAGGAAATTTACATTCTAGTCCAATGAAAAAGAATCTTCTTTATTCCTCTAGTAATTTCCCTAGAATTTGTTTCCCTCCAAATAATTAATGCCTTTATTTAACCTTAAAAATAAATTGCCAGATAAATATAAATGCACATTCTAAAATGACCGAAGAGCAAATAAATTATATTACCTACAGTGATTTCATAAAAAGACTATTTATGGGATTTTATTTCAAAGGCAGTTTATGGGATTTTATTTCGTTCATCCTATAGAAATTTTAATTAACCTACAAAAAAATACGTATTTTCGTTATAGCAGTTTTATTATGCGTTTTAAAACGCTGAAAATCTCTGCTCTATAGAATTGCATTCTACATACCACAGTGTGATTAACTGTAATTTTAATTTATTAAATTGCGAATTGCTAAAAGCATCTGTATAATACCCCGACATTTCGCCTGTCCCAGAATCCGGGCAATAAAATATGTAAATGGTCAATAATGAGTGGAATTGCTAAAAAAGAAAGAAAAGGAAAAAGTAGAGAGAGAAAAAAGAAGAGAAATTATAAGATAGTGGATTAACGTGTAACCTCACGTTTAATTAACGTGCTTCGATAATGACAAACATGAAGTTTGATTACGGTTTTTAGCTCATTAACCGGAATCATTTCTTCATTGCACAGAAAGATATTTCCTTCATAATAAATATGCTATAGTCTTTCTTTCCTCTTCTTTAAAAAAAAAAAAATTTTTTTTTTTTTTTTTTTTCAAAATAAAAGTAAAATAGAAAAGGAGGATAGTCGATTGAATAAATCACCTTGGTCTGAGGACTTCTCTTGAAAATTGAATTGGCTTGTCCGTGCCGGATGTCACATTAACTTTAGACATGGATATAATTAAACTGGCACTTTAATAAAATGACATTAGCATAACAGGAAAGAATATTGTATTTAGTGGGCGAGATTTAGTGAGAAACTTCTGAAATAACGTAATAAAAATGCATGATTTCTTCTTCAACTGAAGTACCTATTGAAAATTTGGTATTATAGTTCTTTTCTAGGTTAAACGTGATTCACGTATATACACTATCTTATATTTTCAATACTTTTAAGTTGGATTATATAGATACTACGTAAGTTTAAATCAGAAGAACGAACTTTTATGAGTACTCTACTGTTCTTGAAATTCATTGCAATATCTATAGTAAAACATGATCAGATTTACAAACTTCTTTTACTATACTAAATTGTATAGTTTGAGGTTAGGCACTCCTAACCTCATATATGTGATTCCAATTTACATGGCCAGACCTAATCATACCTATCTGCAAACCTTCATACTCCTCATAAGTAATGTTTGCTAATATTTCTAACCTCATATATGCAAATCAAATTCATCTCACCAAATCTAATCATACCTATCTGCAAACTATCAAGAATTGAACTGTGTTTATCATTCCATCATTCTGTCTTTACGATCCCTTTCCTAATACTACGAATAAAATATTTTCAGTTTCGGACTGCATAATTATACCGAATGGGGTATACATTTTCTCACGTATTTAGATGCTAGTGCAACCCTTTTCCTGTTAACATTATTCTCTTTACTTATCCATTACTCCAAGTCAGATGACTTGATCTCCCCTAGAACTGTGATCATTCGCTCACCTAATCGCGTCAAACGACGTCTTCTTGCTCAAACCTTCCCAAACCCTGACCTGTCTCAAGATCCACCAAACCAAAGGGAACCTCGCAAATCGATCCTCCGCATCCATTGCGCATGCTCTAACTTCTCCACGGACCAAAATCCGTGTCGCGCCGTTCGCGAATTTTCATCCAGCCAGTTTCGCAGAGGCAATGAATAAATTTGAATATCATTTGACCGGCGACGAATGCCGCGAGGGGCTCGTCAGGCCAGATTAATTTCTCACCGACAGGAGTTCAGGAGTCAAATTGAATACCCCAGCCCCGGGAGCAAACGGCGCGTGCGAATGGCCCCGTCAGCCAGGGACCCCCTGGGCTCATTGTCTTGGCCCCGTACAAATTGGAAGCCACTGGCAGATTAAATCGGACAATGCGGACGAAACGAAGCGTAATAAGCACGCTTCGGTAGGCTGTGTCGCGCCGCGGGGCGCAACCGTCCCGATAATCCTTATCGTTCATCGATATCATCAGCCTCGTCAGCTCGGGGTACCATCCACGACCACCTACGAAGCGTCACCGCGGGCTGGGAATGGCGTTTCTGGGAATTTATCGCGACAATAAAACGATTAAGGTCATTAGAGGAAGCAAGTGGAGATGTGAAATCCTCGTCTCAGATTCGTGATACGTGTTTGGGTTATCGAAGATTCCAGCTGGAGCCACATGAATATGCATGGGTTGCTCGTTTTATTCGCGACTCGTGTTCGTTTCTCCTTTTTTCCCCTCCTTCCTACTCTGCTTGTCGTGGTTCATTGGTTCGCGAGGAAGATGCCTGGGAATGATTTGGTATCGAAGTTATTGAAGTCAAGTAGGTGTCACGTTCCTGTGATCAGGTTTTCCTCGGATTTCCTGCATCTTATGAACCAGTTGCACGAGAGAAGCTTGCTTATTGTGGCTTGCGAAGTTCTTCGCTTACTAGGCCATTGTTATCATACTTGATCGTGTTCCCTTGAAATTCTGTAGGTACTCGTGAAGCTGACATAGCGAAGTGTGCTTGATATTGTCTAAGGGATTGTTCACTTGTCTGAACCTGACATGGTACTCGTAGACCTGACTTGATCACGTCTATTTGTTGTATTATTCTCTGATGAACTTGTGTAGTAGCTAGGCCACTGTCGTCAGGTCTGATCCAGTGTGTTTTTCTGAAATTCTGAAGTCTAACGTAGTCTATTGAAATTTTCTGGATACTTTTATGGTTGTCAAAGCGAAGCCTGTCACTGCAGTTTATGTAGACTATCGTAGCTTCTGTATTAGAGTGTTCTCTTGTTATTCCTTGAGACTTTTCTAACTTGCTGTCTCTATGTTCCTTTATGGTGAACCATCTTCCTCTTCCCCAAATCTAGACTTAGAGGTACACTTGTGCTGTCTAGGCTAATGAGAAGGCTTTATAATTTTCTTTTCTTCTTGATCTATATATTAAACTTGTGAATCTCTTTATTAGATTAATTTTAGAAGACTCTGTCTACTTGGTGTACATGTTTATTAGAGAGGCTTCTGAACGTTCTTGGTCAAGCACTGTCGTCGTTGTTAATTGCATTGGCAATTAATATCTGTTATCTGAACGAAGCAGTTAGGTAATCTCTCGTGTCATCAAACTGCTTGCACCTTTATCGTGGAAGGGAATCACAAGGTTCCTTCGAAGTAGAGTATATATTTTATGGCTTTATGAGCAAGCATCTAGATCTTCTTGTGAAGCAGGTGGCAGTAACATGAGATACCAGTTTTGTTTCTTGACTTAGGAAGTGCCAGGGTAGGCAGTGAAAAATGGGAAAGAATAATTTCTGTAATATCTCATGTGAAATGGGTGCTGAGTGAACTTGGTCTGGTTGGATAAAAATTAGCGAACTTTTAACTGGGCGAAGATTTCACTAACGATAGGAAGAGAGAAAATGGAATATGAGTTATAGAAAGTTAAGAAGGATGGAGGTAAGAGAGTACGAGTTATAGAAAGTTCTATATCGAATAATAGAAAAACTAAAACTGTGCTACATTCCTCGCACTTTTATCTTCTTTCACACGTACTTATCCTCCATTAGAATCCAATTAAAGAATCAGAGATATTCGTCTGTTGAAACTTTTCAAGAATTTTTCTGAATTAACCCAATACCGAATAGATTAAATTCTGCGATATTAATATATATATTTATTATATTTTATTATTCCATTTTTAAAAATAAAATTGATATTAATATCATTACTAATATTATTATATTAAAGTTCTATTTATGCATGTATTTGAGTATATTTTTCATTATATTAATTCTGTGATATTATATTTCTTAATGAGATTGAAATCAATTTTATTACTATTATTTTATTTATTTATTTAATGACTCTCATGGTAATAATTCTCACAGTACTGTTACATTATATTTCCTAATAAAATGAAGAATATTATTAATATCATTTTACCTATCAGTTGTTATTCTCATGAATCTTGAGTTTTTAATATGACATTAACCGTGTTTACATTTATCATTCATATTTCCAGTTTAATTAACTTCTCTATTCCATTATGGGCTGTAAAAAATTAATATTCATCTTATTAACATTTTACAGTTATAGAATCTATTGACACCAAATATATTCACACTTTTTACTCGCATCGTCCATCATCAATTTCTCAATTCCACTACATTTCATACCCAATTATGCAGCATATGTATATTTTATGTGCTACGCTTTGTAATGAAACTAATAACAACTCTAGTGATATTACTTTCTAATAACAGTTCCATCAACATCAATATATGTCATAAAACTCAATATCCTACTAATTCTACTAATATTACTGAATCTATTAATATTTCATTATTACTTATTGACATTAAATACATTAATATTCTGTGCTTCCATCTTCATATTAATTTCTCAATTCCACTCCTTTTCATATACTATTATATGAATACTATGCATTACAATAATTCTAATTTCAACTCTGCTAATATTACATTACTAACTACGGTTTCATCAACATATATAATAACATAATACCCAATACCCCACTAATCCTATTAATAATATTGAATGTATCAGTATTCTATTATCATAGATTGACACTGAAAATATTACCTACTTTTCATACATTATTCTATAATATAGTATTCTTCATAGACTGTAATTTTTGATAAAACTAATATCATCTTTATGTCACATCAATATATAACAGAGAAGTCAATATTCTCCTAATATTACTAACAATATTGTTCCTATCAATATTTTATAATTGTTTGATACTGAATATATCAATATTTTGTGTTCACATCTTCATTACGTTCAATTTTATTATAAAATATTGTATACTACACTTTATATTATTAAAATATTATATACTACACTTTGTATTGTTAAAATATTATATACTACTCTTTATAACAAAACTAGTATCAACTCAATTAATATTACTTTCTTAACAATAGTTCCACCAGTGAAACCCAATTCTCCACTTATCCTATCACACATACTATAACGTCAATCCAGAATAACCTCAGAAGATCAACATTGGACCCCAATATCTCCATACTCGTCTTCCACCACCATTTCCATCACGTTTATCCAAGCAGATAAAAAAACAGCCTACCCAACACACTCCTTCCTCCTAACAAAGCCCAAAAAGGAAATGAACAATCCAGCCAGGACAAAGTCTGTCTGGTTTTGGACATTGCTCAGGCCTCGGTCGAAAACTATAAAAATTCCTCGCACGGTTTCCCGGCTAAGAAAGCAAAATAAAAACGTTTATCCGAATTCCACATGCAGGCTGAAACTGAAACCGAAGCCAACCCCGGGCTAACCACAATCGAACGTCCCTGGCGTACGACATAAACGCCATTTTTGGAATTTGTCTGTTTCTGACCTGGCGCCAATTTTCTTTTTCTTTTTTAATTTTCTTTCTTCCGAATATTCGTTATTTTTCATGGTAATCTGGTCTGGACACCCCGGAGGAGTTAAATAAATCACCGGTTTATCTGAATCACTACTTAACCCTAGATCCTCGCGAATCTTTTAATAGGTTAGGTTAGCAAAAAGGGGAAAAATGGAGATTGGGGAATTTTGCCGAATTAAGATTGTTTGTTTCTCTCGTAGTGGTAGCTGAGAATATTTTTAGAAATTTTTGGAGATTTGTCGGGTGTGGAAAGTGGTTAGATGAAGGAGATATGGCTTTGTGATGGTGGGGTAAGGGGCCTTAAAGCCTAAAATGGTTTTTTTTTGGAAGATTTTATGAAAGACAGTTTTATTTCGTAGAATTTTTAAAGCTGTTTTGCTGTGTTCAGTTTGGAGACACTGAGAATGAAACGTTTGGAATCTTTTAGTGGAAAAAGACGTGCAAGTATGGAGGATTACTGCGAAAGAACTACATTTTGGTTATAAATTTATTTTTCTGTTGCTTAGGTTTAATTTTATACAGCCAAAATTTGTGAATAGCAATAGTGAATGATAATGACAATATTTTTATATTATTTATTTATCTAAGTTAATCTAAAAAAAGAAATTACTATATTCCTACACTATTTCCATTAAAGACTATATTTTTATTACTATAATTACTATATTTTGTTACTATAAAAATTACTATAAAATAGAAGATGAAATATTCATTATTGTTTGAAAACTAAATTTTTAAACTGTAACAAATCCCAAAAATTAAATAATAATTAAGAATAGAGTAAAAATTGTTAATAAAACAACAAATTTTCAGAATAATTAATAAATAAATAAATAAATTTTTAAATAAGTTTGGGTCCATTTAAAAAAATTACTTGGTACGAAATACAGGGAAAAAATTTTAGTAATCGAATGATCTCATGCTACTTGAGAGGCTCTGAGAGTGTTTCAGGAGACAGTTCCACGAATATAAACGCGAATTTCTCTTCGATTGCTTTTTCTTGGCTTGTTCACAGAGAACGACTTATGGATTCCCACGTCAAAGACTTACTTGCAGATTTGTTCAATGATGAATTGATTTTTCAGATTATTCATACGGGTCTTTCTCAACAATTCGTGATCACATGAAGACCTGTCTAGTCATTTAAAATTTAACGATTGAAAAGAACGAATTAAAGTATTTGCCTAATAAATATCTATAATTTCTGAATATTTTTAGTATAGGAGAAGCTTCAGAGAATTAAATACCAAGAAAAATGATAAAATGTATATTCAATTAAATTTTTGAATATAACAAAAAGATAATATTTTAATTTATATCTTGTTTTGGATATGTTTAAATATATTTTTCAATTTATTTATTTATTTATTGGAATTCTACCGTTGAAAGGAGAAAATAAAAAGAGAGTTAAAATGAAAGTGTAATTTTAAGAAAATTTACAATTTTCATTAAAATATTCTTCATGGCTAATTCGTAATAAAATTTTAATGAAAACAAGGTATGATTCATGAAAAATTGTTATATTTTTGAAGTTAAAATTACTGTCAATTTTCTATAAAATTCTATCTTCATTTATCATCATCAACGATTATGGAGGCTTAATTATGAAGGTTATATGGGAATAAATATTCTTAGATCATGGGGGAACATGATAAGTCCATTTTCTGATCTTTATGTCAAGCGATGTCTAGAAGGTAAAATTTTATTATGATTAATATGGCCATATTTTAAAAACCAATATTTAATATTATGGTAATCGATATTTTTGACCTTTAAGATGATAATACAAGTACATGAATATATAATATCGGATCCAAGTAAAATTTCAATTTTCCATAACAACCACGAAATTTTTTCAAATTCCAGTACTTATTTTTATGATAATTAATCATTTTCTAACCGCCAGAAGATTATTCAAAATATATAAAAATAAGTAAAATCATAAACTTGTTGAAATTCTTTCGAAAATCTTCGATACTTAATATCCCAACGACATTTTCGGAATTCTCAAAAGGATAACAAAAATATATATTACATTCTAAAATCATTAATATTTACACATTTTTTGAACCACGAATTTCTAATTTTATTATAATGATCTTAAAAATTTTTATAATAGAATAAAAATAAAATACAGAATCAAATGAACTGCCAATCTCCATCTTCATTAATGATACATCAGTATAACTATTTTAAAAATAACATACATTTTTAGAATTTTCAAAATAATATCGAAAACCCATATTCAGTTTCAAAATTAAGCAAAAATCCAATTTCCCTAATACCCCAATAAATTTACAAAAATCAATTCCTAATACCACAAAACTGAAAGAAAAATCCAGATTCAAATCCAAAATTATAATAGAATAAAAATAAAATACAGAATCAAATGAACTGCCAATCTCCATCTTCATTAATGATACATCAGTATAACTATTTTAAAAATAACATACATTTTTAGAATTTTCAAAATAATATCGAAAACCCATATTCAGTTTCAAAATTAAGCAAAAATCCAATTTCCCTAATACCCCAATAAATTTACAAAAATCAATTCCTAATACCACAAAACTGAAGGAAAAATCCAGATTCAAATCCAAAATTAATCAAAAACCTAATCTCAATAATACCTTAATCATTTTTCAAAAATCAAACCCTGATACCAAAAATAAATATAAAATCTGAATTTAGACACAGTATTCATGAAAAACCATTTTGGAAAAGCAATCTCTGATACCGCAAAACTCAAAAATAGTCCGGATTTAATTTCAAAATTAATCAAAAATCCAATCTCACTAATACATTTATACTAATATTACTAACAGTAACTACTAATATTAACACTAATATTAACTAATGCAATCTAACAATAATTTTCCATAAACTAACCTCTAATACCACGATACTCAGAAAAATCCAGATTTCATTCCAAAATAATAAAATTCAAAATGATAAAAAATGCAATCTCCTTAATACCTAAACAATTTTCCAAAAGCCAATTCCAAGGGAGCAGAAAACTCAAAAAACTCGATATTTCAGCGCCCGGTGTAATAAAAATACGTACTTAATGCGAAAAGCAAATAAAATGGCAGCCACGTTAATAACCGATCGATCGTTGAACGGCGTATCGGCCATTAAAATTCCAGGGCCCTCTGAAAAACGAAACCCCCGACTCATCACGTTCTTCCTGCACGATCATCGTATCACAATTTCCATCTGCTTAAAATCCCAACGCACGGCAAAGAAACTTCAAATTCCGGAAGTCGAGAATGCCGGAAACACCCCGAAGTACCTGTCGATCGCCTTAACGCCGAAATGGTAATTCCCTGCCTTATCGACGTCCATCTCCCGGGACCACCGAGACATCCAGGCGGGTTAAAGCGTTTAATCACTTGGTTAAACGTGCTGGTATTACTTTCTCCATACCCGACTTTACGACGTCCCGGTGCTGTTCTACCACGAGCAGACGAAGTCGAAAAATAAAGAGAATAAATTTTCGAAATATATATATATATATATAATAATAATAATAACGACAAGGGAAAAAAGCATGGCGAGGTTAAATTTGATGGGCATGTTCGAGACGAGAATCCATGGTGCTGTTAGCTCGAGTATGCGTAATCGTATTATTTAGCCACGGTGTGATTAATTATGTATGCACGAGGATGTGCGTGCACGAACGATGCCCTGGGTGACTGCGAGTCGCATTGTTCTGAAAAATCGCATCGAGATGCACCAGAATGCGGGTTTTTGTTGACGAAATAGGCTCAGAGAGAGAAAAACGTTCTAATTTCCTTTGAAATAAACCTGTACATGTCTGCCACACTATACATCATCGATTACCAATCGCACGTTGCCAATGAATCAATGTAACAGCTGTGAAAAAAATATCATGCAATCCTAAGTACGCATAAATATCGAAATTTGCTTTGCAAATACCTACTGCCCGACAGATACAGTGATCTATAACGAGATCTATCATCAGACCATTGCGTCTAATAGCCACATCATCATAGGTTGCCATTCGTCGCTGGTAAAAATGGAGACTCATCAACCCGACGTATCGAATGACGCGATAATTAGGTTTGACATTTGTAGAAAGGTTAATTAACATTCTCAGATCCAGTACTGATCATTTTCCTGGTTTTGTCTGCTAGCTTTCACTGTTTCCTTTCTTGGAACCTTGATTTTCGTGCATCGATGCAAGCAGAGTCGTCCATTGACATGTCTCTACTGGTCACGTGTGACTACTGACCTTAATGTAATTGGGATTTAATAATTGTTCCATGTACTTTCTTAAAAAGTGTAGATCCAAGGGATTCCAAAATATTAGAGACTAGCAATTTCATTCCTAAGTTCTACAAAATTAGAATTGAACAGCATTGCTAATGATATGAAGTTGACTATGGTGAGAAATGAATCTAGGGATTCGATGAGTTTTGATGAGACTCACTTTGGTGGTTATAAATTGCTTACATGAGTGTACTAAAATCACAGTTTGGCGCAGGAGCGAGTTCCTTTGTGACCAGTTCAGTCGTTCAAAGAGGTCAGTTCAACCTGGTTGTTCAGTGAACCTTAATGAGACCACAGTTAGGTGGATGTGACCTTTGAAAAGCTAACTTCGTTATGGTTGTTCTGTAAATTCATATCTTTATGATATGGGCTAAGAATCTTATGCATTATAACTACTCTCTTGAAAAGTTTGTAGTTCTATCAACTATGGAAAATTCCTAACCTCTAAACAGATTAACAGAATTAATTTGTGAACTTCCTTCGTTACCTGTGATATCAAATTACGAATAGTCAGAGACTGGCAGTTCTACCAGCCACATAAAAGCTCTAACCTCAAAGATATTACTTCATGAAGCTTTTATATTCCTAACAACATTAGTATAAATATTCTTTTTAAGGAATTTTAATTTATTAAGTTATAAATGGATTAACAGTTCTACCATTTACATAAGACTAACCTCAAAAAATCATTACCTGTGATATTATTATACAATAGATACTGTATTTAAAAAATTTTGAAGTACCAAATTACAAACAGTTAACAGTTCTACTAACCAGATAAAAGCACCAACCTCAAAAATATTACTCCATAAACCTTTTATATTGTTAATAATATTAGTATAAATATTCTTTTCAAGAAATTTCAATTTATTAAATTATAAATAGATTAACAGTTCTACCATTTACATAAGACTCCTAACCTCAAAAATGTAATTTCCTGTGATATTATTGCATATACTGTATTCCAAAAAGTTAACAATTCTACCAGTCACATAAAAGCCCTATCTTCAAAAGTATTACTCCATGAACCTTTTATATTGCTAACAACATTAGCATAAATATTCTTTCTAAGAAATTTCAATTTATTAAATTATAAATAGATTAGCAGTTCTACCATTTACATAAGATTGCTAACCTCAAAAAAGTAATTTCCTGTGATATTATTATACAATATATACTGTATTCAAGAAATTTCGAAGTGCCAAATTACAATTAGTTAACAATTCTACCAATCGCATAAAAGTCCTAACCTCAAAAATATTACTTCATGAACCTTTTACTTTGCTAACAATATTAGTATAAATATTTCTTTTAAGAAATCTCAATCCATTCAATTATAAATAGTCAAATAGTAGTAGCTTCGACATAATGCTCCTAACCTCAAAAAACTCAGATATAATGTTATGTTTCTCCAAATTATTCTCACTATCTACTAATATCCAAAACCCACTAATATCAACTCCCTAATCCTAAGCAATCAGAGAAAACAGTTGTACCAACCACAGGGAGTCCCTAACCTCTAAACAAAACCAACCAGGAAACCTTCTGCGTACATATTCTTTTCAAGGAACTTCGCGCTATCGAATTACAAATACTCGAAGATTCCACCAACGTGAAGTCATCAGTTCTACCTAACCTCAACAAAATTAGAATTCGAAAGTATCATCGCATAAACTTTCTTCGGTTGGATAAGCCGTCTGCCATTTTCACGAAGAACTAATTAACATTTTTAGAACCGCTAATCACTCGCGATATTTACTTTATTTTCCACAATTTCTCTCACCTGCTGGTTCAGCTTTCTCCTTTTCTTCCCTTCGCGCTGATCCCTGCGTGTCCGCTAACTCCAGCGAGGAGTCCCGTGCAGCGGAATCCGCTCTCGGTTTTTCCGCTTCGCCGTTTCAGAACACGCCATATCCCGACGACAGAAATTTAAATAAACGTATAATAATATCCGCAACACCGTCGGTGGGACTCGTTACCGCGGAACCAGTCGATCTGGAATTTCGTTATCTGCAACCGCGTCTATAAATAAAGCTATCTATCCGCTTGGTAGCCCGCGGATAAACGAGGCTGCGGTTGTTTGTTAGGCTTTAATTGCTCGTACGTGGCTTAAGCGTCGTTATGCATGAAACGAGATTATCGAATGGCTGTGCGCAATGTTCCCAGCGGACGTTAGCTAGGCGATGATACTCGGCCGCTCAGGGTGCTAGCCTAATTGTCTGACATGGGGTCAGTTGCTTAAATCTTGCCCCGTATTTCTTGTAATTAAGATCCTGCGCACTGG
Source organism: Eufriesea mexicana (assembly GCF_001483705.2). Classification (NCBI taxonomy): domain Eukaryota; kingdom Metazoa; phylum Arthropoda; class Insecta; order Hymenoptera; family Apidae; genus Eufriesea; species Eufriesea mexicana. The sequence goes on along the minus strand of NW_016915847.1, from coordinate 157,413 downwards.
TTCAACGTTTATTCGCGTCTTGCCTAACCCGTCGGCGGGAATGTAGAAAATGGAGAAATTTGAGCTTTCTTGGGGGCGGGTAGTTGAATATGGTGGATTGTTGATTCGAGGAGACATTGATGTAATTGGGAAATGGAGCTTTGGAATTTTTATTCTGATTCTGTTCGCGATGGTAATAGTATTTAGTATTTATAGTTTGGTGAAAATGGAAATTTTGTTGGTCTCTCTCTCTCTCTCTCTCTCTCTTCCCTCCTCCCTCTCTTTCTCTCTTTCTTCCTTTTTATCTTTGTCTGTCTGTCTGTCTGTCTGTCTGTCTGTCTGTCTCTCTCTCTCTCTCTCTCTCTCTCCTCCCTCTCTTTCTCTCTTTCTTTCTTTCTGTCTCTGTCTGTCTCTCTCTCTCTCTCTCTCTCTCTCCTCCCTCTCTTTCTCTCTTTCTTTCTTTCTGTCTCTGTCTGTCTCTCTCCCTCTCCCCCCCCCCTCTCTCTCTCCCCCCTCTCTCTCTCTCTCTCTTTTTCTCAGTTCCTGATATAATTTCAAAAGTATTTATAATTCGAACGAGAATTGGTTAATATTGGGAATAATTATTAAATTTGGTAAAAACGATAATTTGTTGCCCCCCATCTTCCCCTCTCTCTCTCTCTCTCTCTCTCTCTCTCTCTCTCTCTCTCTCTCTCTCTCTCTCTCTCTCTCTCTCCCTCTCTCCCTTTTTCTCTTTTTCTTCTTTTGTGAGAATTTTGTTAGAGTACAGTTCCCAATATAATTTAAAAAGTATCGAATATCGTTACCAATGATACTTGAGTTACTAGTGGCGCCACGCGGTGGCGAGATTGGAAAACACGTTTGATTTAATATTTACAAATTGTCAACATTGGAATTGTCATCTCACCGATGTAAAGTAACTCAAGCTCTCATTGTCATACAAATCCATTCCTTTTCATCGTTATACATATACTATCGGGTGTCCCAAAATTCACGCAAGTAGTAATTTTGATCGAAAACAGGTTTTTAATTAAAAATTGTAAATATTGCTCAACAATGAAGACACGTTCTTGCTTTCTGCAGCGCTCCATTTTTAATAACCCTGAATTGTCAGCTGTCACGCTGTTAAATGGCGCAGAATTCAAATCTTTCGTGAATTTTGGGACACTCTATATATAGTACATTTATATATATTTTCTCTTTTGAAATTAATCATTCGAAGCGAAATTAAATTTTCAAACGAGAAAACTTCAAACTTCTATCGCAATAATTCAAAGTCAACTGATGGAAAATTTTCCAATGAAAACGCGGCTTAAACCTGAGTTTCTAGAATTAAATGGAATTTATCCATTTCCCGAACAAAATTTCCAATTTTTACTATCCTAGTTAGCGATTTAAAGCGAAACTGAAGCAAGTATTCTAGAAATTCTCGAAATTTGATGCAGACTGTTTATAAATATACATGTAATATTCTAGGTTATGTACATACATAACCTAAAACATTACTATTAAAGTGTGAAATAAACGATTTCACGTAGAACTCGTGAAACTCTTGCATGATCTTTGACTCTGGCTAGTCAAGTGATAAAGTCGAACGATTGGACCGATCTAGAAAGTCAATTAGTTAACGAATCAGCAACAAACCCCATAAGCTCGCTGCTATTAAATCGTTTCGCTCGCGGTTAAAATCTTGCCGAGAATAGATCGGCTATGAATCTTAAACACGTGGTTAATTATTAATGAATTCGTCGATAAATTGAAATGTGGAAATGTGTGAGAATAGCTGTAGCAACATTCTTGGAGTTTAAACACACGACTGAACGAGGAACGGTTCGAGATCAACTGAAAGTTGGCTACATGAGCTAACTTCACAGCGGTGTGTACCTTTCAAAATATTTATCTTCGTTTATTTTTATAAAAATATTATTTTTTAATATAGAATGACGTTTAATGACATTTAAATTAACTAAACATCCAAAAATTATTTAACAATATTTATAAATATACCTTCGTTTATTTTTGGACAAAAGTAAATGGTGTAATTAAATGGTATTTAAATACTAGTTTTAGTTCAATATCTATTAGAATTTGTTTAATTTCAAATTGAATTGATTCTAAGTGATTTTTAAAATGTTTTTGTCCACATTTGACAGAATTGAGTAAATTAACTAAACATCCAAAAATTATTAAATAATATTTGTAGATATACCTTCGTTTATCTTTAAACAAAAGTAAACGGTGCAATTAAGTAGTATTTAAATACCAGTTACCATACCAAAATTTTAATTCATTATTTAATAGAAAATATTTGCATAAATTTGTATAATAATGGTATAATAATGATTGAACTATATAATTTTTTAAATATTTTTTTTCACGCCAATCAACTTGTTTATAATTCTCTCCGTCACGAGAATTAATTTTAATTAAACAAAATAAACTACAGGAAAAGATATTTTCTATAAAAGTAAGATTGAATGATACCTAAGGACCAATAATTTGTTAAATCACCAAAATTCCAATTCTGTGTTTATTAAACAATATCTGTAAAATTCGTCGAAGATCGAGAAACTTATTTACAAAAATTAATATTACTGGTGCCATTTTACGAATTATCCTAATGTTGAGGAAACAGTTACAGTGTCTAGAATAAGGTTAATGAATGGTCGACACGGGTTAAGATTAATAATGATAGCGGAGGTAAATGCAACGGGAGTCTGGAAAATTGGTAATAGCTATTTAATAATAAATAATAACTAATGAAAATTTCTTCTGGCAAACCGCAGTTAATTTTTCCGCCTTTTTTCCGAGCAAATATGAGAAAGTTGTGAACCGAGGATCAAACGTAGAAAGTTAATGATAGTGATAAACAGAGAGTCAGTCGATGGATCACGGGATGATAATGTTGCGGAGAGAGAAAAATTGTTGATCGAATAAGGCAGTAGGATTTTGATTTGGAATTATGTATACCGAAAAAGTATTCCGCTGCACTGAACTCGGATCGCGTGAAATCACTGGCTGCTGGAACGTTTGCAAATTAAAAGGAAGTTAACGACTTTATTTGCTATTGCGAATGATAGACTGATAATACTTAATGTTACTTCCTCGGTATGCAATCACAGCACGCAAAGAAAATTACGATATTAAAGAGGGTAAGACGTATGGGTCGATAGAAGATGGCGACTTGAATTTAGACCAACATAACTCGAATCTCTTCGACCGTGATTAATGCGACTTGAAAGTTACACACTCGCGTGTGCACGTCTTGTAAGTTTCATTTTGTACATTTATCAGTGTACAACTTTGTTTTATTATTACACCGTTGCATCGCTATCAAATATTCCATTTAAATCTGTTATTAATCCTTATGTCACTGATAATTGAATCGACGAAGCCCAGGACGTATCAATTTATTTTTGAAGTTTTAAATGTTTGCATGTTATCTGCAATTACAAACGAGTTTAGGAATGTTACAAATTATGTGGATACATGTACATTACATAAAGATGTGACAAAATAGGATAGAAAGTTTCTGCTGCTACAGTTGATAATATATTATATTTAATTAATATGATATTTATTTTCGTATAGTTTCAGTGTAACCTGGAATGGGCATTTATGTGCAGTGTAACTATATTTTATGTAAATCGGTCGATAAGGGTCATGAAATTGGTCAGAAATTATTCTACGAGCAAAAATAAATCGAAAAAGAAGAATAAAGTTTTTTAATAGGAAGCTCCGTTTTCGAGAAAATCGATTTTGAAATATCAGTCGTCAGGGCTCCAGTAGCAGCCATATTGGACGCGACCAACCTGAAGTTAGCCGCGCACTCAACGAATCTTCAAACTCCATTTCCTCGGAAACGAGACTTCGAACGAAAAAATTGTATTCTTCCTTTACGATTAATTTCTTCCTCTAGAATCGTTTCCCATCTTTTGAATCACCCTATACACTACGGTGAACCTTTTAAATGGAAAAGTTTCTTTTAAAGCCACAGTGAGATATAAATTTTATAGCACGTGACATTACGATTTTCAATTTCACGTTATATCCTCACGCACGATTTTGTAAATACGTATTAAGATAACCTCACATTTGGATGGGATCATATTCCGTGTGGAAATCGTGGTACGAAATGGAATTTACAGATGTCGACACGATGATGAACGGGCATTTAAAGAATGTTAAATTGAAACTGCAATAAATAGCCTGGATAAATTGATCACCCAGACCGTAAGAGTCGTATCGCGATAATAAAATGTCGATACATCCAGGGGAGACCAAAAATCGCGAGGCATGATCGAGTGCGAACGAAACCGATCGAAAGTCGGTCATAATTAATTTTACGTCCGTGCGTTCGGTTTCGAAATTTATTTCTTCTAACGTGAAACGTATCACCGCGATTCACGGGGTACGCCGGTAGCCATCGGGATCATCGAGTCATCGGGGGATTAATTGACTTTGCATACGATAATTGGCACCGTCGTAAAAGTGAATAATTGATCCGGGGGCCCTTGATTTGAGATTCGATTTTCGATAAGTAATACGCTCGGAAGCAAACCGTAAATTCAACGTTCACAACGGACGAAGTAGCAACAACGGCACAAAGTTGCAGTCGCGTTACGCGTGACGAAATTTATGAGCTCGTGGAACGAATAAGTCGTCGCACGACGGTCGTTCTTTCACGTTGCTTTCTAACCCTGCCAGACGTTCGTGAGTCCGGATAAATTATGTATGCACTTTTGAATGAATGTTTCATTTTTATATCCGCGGAGGTTTCGAATATTTTGATATACCGTGAGCAGCAATTAGGTCAAGTTGTATCTCTTTTAGAAGTTGCAGTAGAACATTCCGTGATCACGTGACCATGTTTTTCTGTTAATATTTTTAAACTGGACTTGAATTACGCCGCGAGTGAAAATTATACGACGAAGTCGATTATTTTTTAGAGATATTTCATCTTTTTTTCTGTTTCCATTGAAATTTGTATGGAAATGTCTACTTTGCACAGAGATATTCAAGGTCTATTTATCAAAATTACTATACATTCTGGAGAAATGCCAAGGTGCCATTAAATGGCACCAATGTACTCAAAATTGCATATAAAATTTTATTTCACTTAGAATAGGAATATATCTAATAATCCTGATTGCTATAGTCACTTTTTATCTACAGATGAATATAAAGGTGCCATTAAATGGCACCAATGTATTCAAAATTACATATAAAATTTTATTTCACTTAGAATAGGAATATATCTAATAATCCTAATTGCTATAGTCACTTTTTATCTACAGATGAATATAAAGGTGCCATTAAATGGCACCAATGTACTCAAAATTACATATAAAATATTATTTTATTTGGAATAGGAATGTATTTAATAATCCTGATTGCTATAGTCACTTTTTATCCGCAGAAGAATATAAAGGTGCCATTAAATGGCACCATTATAGCCGTAATTTTGCATAGAATTTTTAAAACTAAATACTGTATGAAATTTGTGGAACACGTGAAATCGGTCAGTCTTATGCTCCATCTTTTTTTTTATTAATTTTCCTTCGTTTTTAATACGTATCACAGTTTATTTGGGGAGGCGAGATTTTTGGGAATAACGTGAGAATCGTTAAGAATAATTATGGCCGTTCGTACTTTAACCTGTTATCTGGGTAAAACAGGTCGACTCGTTCTGTGAATGACCAAAATGCCGGATGTAACAGGTTGTTTGCCTAAAAATCGCCCGCTCTTAATTGTATTATTATACCCGTATTAAAGGCGAATTATGTCATGTTTGCATTCGTCCGTGAATAAAACGTATTAACCTGACCGCAGTTATCTTTTAGTGCGTATGTAAGAGTCATTATGGGACAGAGAAATAACCCAGTTAACAGATTTAAAATCTGCAAGCCTTTGATTTTCTTCGGTATCGACGCCGATAATTGAATTTAGAAACCAGTAGTTTCTTTACATATTTAATCGAAGAAGTAATGGCGCAACGTCATTGATACGTGTTATTACGTGTCATCTTGTTTGAGCTTCGAACTGCAAATTACTGTTAGCCGAATGATAAGTTTCGCAGTGAGCGGAGAAATTTTCTGGAAAATACGTGAATGCTGAAATTGATTATACGACGTTATCCCAAATTTTTTCTGACTGAATCAAAATACCTTCATTCCACGCCAATGAAACCGTACTTTTATATAATAACAACAAGGGGAATTACCCTGACGTTAAATCAATTTCCAAAATATAATAACTCAAAGTTACAGAATATTCGTAGTGTAATAAAAAATCCTTTTACATACGAGAACTATAATCAACATTAATAATCCCCATATTGGTGTCCTTGAGTTCCCTTTTGTGTGTTCAAAATGGTTTAAAAATATCGATCCTACGGTACAGATCTGTATACCTAGACAGAAATGACTATAGTGCAATAGAAATAACTATTTAATAGAGAAATACTACTATATATAGCACATGTACCAAGTGCCATTTTCCTAACCTATACGGAACTCTAGAGACAAACTGGCCCATAAACTTGCAGCCGTTGTGTCTTCGAAACTAATTTAACGTCTGGACAATCACCCCGAGTACAGTACAAGTGCCTGTCTAAAAAGTCTAGCGCGCCATCTATCTCGACCATCAAAGGCCTCGATACGAGTACAAAAAGCGAGATCATTGGTGCAAAACAGGCGGACAGCGTCGGGACGAGAAAGAACTGTTCACCGATCGACACGTTCGCCATCACGAATGTTTTATAGTTAATTAATAGCACGGCGGTCTCGGCCGATGGAGACCAGGAATTTTTCAGCAATTATTCGTTTCGTCGACGGCCGTCACGCGCACGCAACGCCACCACGACGACCAGAGCCGCCATTATCGACATTGTACTCGATTCGAGTTTTGTTCGTTCTGCTTTCTCAGATTAGATCTAACGAAAGGGAAATGAGTTGTTGGTACGCCTTGTACGAAGCAGAACTTGTTCGATAAAAAAAAAAAGAAAAAAAAAAGAAAAAAGAAAGGAAAAAATAAAGAACAAGGAACCTCATGTAATTAAAAGAATTAAACTGTACGATTGAAGAAACGTGTCAACAGCGACGACTGGTGTGAAAAAGTTGTACTATTATTGGGCTCGACTAATTCGAGCTTGCTTTATCGTCGATTGTGTATTAGCATACATTGTTTATTGTTCTCCTGAAAAACTTATGGAAATACTGCCACCTTCATTTTGAAATTTCTATTATTATTTTCGAATTTTCATTTTTTCTGTTCTTTTAATTGGATAATTGACATGGCTATGATACAGAGTGAATGAATAAATTCAATTTATGTTTCAAATAACGGAACATTGTTTTGAGAAATATTACATGGCAGAAAGAGTTTAGGTTTAGGTTAGGTTCGAATTAGGTTTCGTTTGAGTTTGCATTATGCTTGAGTCGTAAGTCAGATAAGTTCCTATTATATTTGAGATCGATTTGGATTAGGTTTCAGTTATATTTCCATTTCATTTAGGTTATGTTTAAATTACATTTAGGTTATGTTAGGTTTCGTTAGATAATATAAATTCAATCTTTTACATTTTAATCTGTGATTTCAAATTTTTTTCTGATAAAAGCTGGCAGGAAAATTCCTAAAAATATAACCTCAACATAGTCATCAGAGATGGCCCTAACCTAACCTAATCTTCAAACCAAATGAAGTTTTAAAAATCATTTATATTAAATACACTTGATATTATCATTTATCAATTTTCTCACTTATCCAACTATGAAATTTCTAGACCAATTATTTTTTGAGACCGTTTAATTATGTTAATGACAACCATAAACGAAATTTGAAACAAGGCGAATTCGTTTCATCAATGGCGACCAGGAACGCGACCGTACTCGACGTGATCCATGTCAGCGACGTAAAATACGAAGTTGATGAAATAAATAAACAAAGGGTGGAAAATATTAGCGAAAACGTAATTACACGCGCAGAGCTAACAGATCGGTCAATCGGTCAGCTAATCGTCGAGCTTTTGAAAGCGCGAGGAAAGCACGTATCCGAGCGGACGCCGAGATCGTAATTCACTTTCACCGATCGTCGTGTGTCGAGCTTGTTTGCATCGGGCATGTAACGTTGTTTCTTCTTTGTCTCCCGACGCGAAATTCCTCGATCCGTTGCGTGGAGAATCGTGTATCCCATGACTTACCACGTTACGTGTTACAGTGCAAATAATGGTATAATAATGCTAATGTTAGTTTGCTGGACGATATGATCGTACGTGTATAGAGAAGAATATAGAAGAGAAGAGTACATGTGGGTTAGGCTAATTGTATACCGCTTAATTTTATGGCTTTTAATATTTTTCTTTTTCTTTTTTGGAGTATATAAGTGTTTTATGCGGTATTGCGTTGCGTTGTTGAATAAATTGCAAATTGCAAATTTGTGGAAATGGCGTTTAGAAGAAATTTATTTGATTAATACGCGTAGAAAGGTTTTTCCTGTTTAATTATTGTACAAATGAGGTTCTGGGATTTATAAATTTTGTGTTATAAAATAAATAAATATATTACAAAATAATGTTATAAAATAAATTTATTGTGTTATAAAATAATGTTATACGATATGTTATAAATAAATTGTTGTAAAATAAATTTGTTATAAAATAAATTTGTTATATTTAGAAATCTTCAAGTGTATAAATTTATTATATTCTGAAATTTTCAAATTTAGAAAATTGTTATATTGTATTCAGAAATTTTCAAATGCATAAATTTATTATATTTTCAAATTTTTAGATGTATTTAATTATTACCTTGTATTTAGAAATTTTTAAATGTATCAATTTGTTATATTTAGAAATTTGATGATGTATAAAATTATTATATTATATTTAAAAGGCTTCAGATGTATAAATTTATTATATTCTGAAATTTTCAAATTTAGAAAATTATTATACTGTATTCAGAAATTTCCAAATGCATAAATATATTATATTTTCAAATTTTGAGATGTATTTAATTATTACATTGTATTTAGAAATTTTTAAATGTATCAATTTATTATATTTAGAAATTTACAAATGTATTAATTTATTCATTTATTCTGAGATTTCAAGGTGTATAAATTTCTTATATTGTATTTTGAAATTTTCAAATTTATTATATTCTGAAATTTTAAGACGTATAAAATTATTATATCTAAAAATTTTCAGATATATAAATGTATTATATATAAAATTTCTAATCTAATATTCTAGACATCTAGAAACTTATATTTTATCACTAGTTTATTATATATATCTATATACATCTTAATACAAACTTTATCACTAGATCACATTTTGATCTCTTCATTTCACAGAATCTAAATTTTTATTATCAAGAATCGAATATTTCTTTAGATCTGTACCTCAAGCTTATATCTCTAATTTATCACTAGCTTATCACTAGTTTGTCACTAATTTTGTCACTATTTAACTATCCCTTTCTTTCTGATCTTTTTACTACAAACAACCTAAATTTGTATCATAGAAAACCTAATATTTTTTAAACCCCTGCATTATAATTTACCATCAACATCATTGGTTCATCATTGTTCTTTTTTCTCAATTTTTTCCAAATTCTTGACGCTGATTTTGTTCATCCATAGGTTAATCTGCATGCGCCAAATTCAATTTCAGTCGCCATTTACGACCCACGATATTAACTCTGATATATTCTCTACGTAGATTGTATCATTATCCGATATAGTCAACGAATACACCTTTAATCACCGTGTTAGCAACATTAATTACATCAATTTCTTCTTCCTATATAGGTCACACAGAAGCCAAACTGATCAACTGCATTGAGGTTAATCGTTCGATTATTCAAGAACTGAGAACTAATAACATGTTTTGGTAGTGAGATGAAGAAATTTTCAGAAAATCGAGTTGCTCACTGTAGCTACTGAGTGACTCGTATATCATCGTGGGTCTATCGTTTGTATGAGTAATTCCAGCGATCTGCATAGTCATACTCTGTAATAGCTGCTCTGCTGATGTTGGCGTAACGAAAGGGTTAATCTGTGATTTCAAATTTTTCGTTCCACCTAGGGAATTTTTTCTCGTCATTATCTTTTTTTCTCCTTTTCTTTTTTTTTCATTATTATTAAGAATTTCAGTATTTATGATAACATATGAAAATATTTTTTTACGTGTTTAGTACATCATGAAACGTTTTTATTTCCTCTTACTTCGATTCAAAAATCTTATACAGTCATGAAAAAGATGTTTGTTTTGGAATTATAAAAATGGCTAATTTTTAAGAATGAAATTACATATATTAGTAATGGAAATGGCAAAAAGATCGGAATTACTAAGTTTAGAATCTTTATTTTTGCAGTTACTGAAAATTAGTATTGTCTTTTGTTAATAATAATTATATATATTTCGTTATTTAAAACATAATTAATCGGTATTTCATAAAATTTATTGGATTCCTCAATTTGTAAAGAAATATTAAAATTGGACAAGTGTGTTACTATATTTGTATTATATAGTAACTAAATTAATATCAAATTAGCATTATATGGTTTAATACAATATCATTGTCATATTAAATTAGTATTATATCAATTCCTAATTCGTCCTAAATTAATATTAAATTAATCCTATATTAGTAACAAATTAGTCTTCTGCTGTTACTAAATTAGTACTATGTTATAACTATATCAAATTTGTACCGAATTAATACTATATTCACACTACAAATTATCGAATTAGTATTATATGTATTAAAACAATATCATTGTCATATTAAATTAGTATTTTATCAATACCTAATTCGTTTAGAATTAATATTAAATTAATCCTGTATCAGTGACAAATTAGTCTTCTACTGGTACTAAATTAGTACTATCTATTATAACTATATCAAATTTGTACTGAAATAATACTATATTCGCTCTGAAAACTATCAAATTAGTATTATATGGATTAATACAATATCATTGTCATATTAAATTAGTATTTCATTAATACAAAATTTATCCTAAATTAGTGTTAAATTAATCCTGTATCAGCTAACAAATTAGTCTTCTACTATTACTAAATTAGTACTATCTATTATAACTATATCAAATTTGTACTGAATTAATACTATATTCACTCTACAAATTATGGAATTAGTATTATATGGATTAATACAATATCATTGTCATATTAAATTAGTATTTCATTAATACAAAATTTATCCTAAATTAGTGTTAAATTAATCCTGTATCAGTTAACAAATTAGTCTTCTACTGTTACTAAATTAGTACTATCTATTATAACTGTATCAAATTTGTACTGAATTAATACTATATTCACTCTACAAATTATGAAATTAGTATTATATGGATTAATACAATATCATTGTCATATTTAATTAGTATTTTATTGATACAAAATTCATCCTAAATTAGTGTTAAATTAACCGTGTATTAATAACAAATTAGTCTTCTACTGTTACTGAATTAGTACTATATCATAACTATATCAAATTTGCACTGAATTAATACTATATTCACTCTACAATATCACTATATTGAATTAGTGTTATATAAGTATTACTTGCTCTATGAAATAATAATATCAACGTTGTTTTGATAAATCGTATTATTGAAAATTTATTTAGCTATCACGAAGGTATATGATTTCAAAAAATTGATAATTATATTCCAAAATAAAATTCGACGAATTATCCCTTGAAAGCGAACTTACTAAAAAATTCATTTTCATCGACGTTTAATGAACGAGACTTTTTTTCTGAAATATTTAAGCTCGACATACGCCATTACCGAAAATTTCAATGCTGTTTATACACCAAGGGAGAAAATTAAGAAAAGATAACGAGGCAAATGAATTTAAGAGAGACATTAAGAGGGGCAATGCCACTTGATTGCGTACTTAAGAAAGCGGCGTGTTGCATTTTTCCCGCGCCTCGATTCAAAATTTACGAGGTGCTAAGTGAAAGCACCAGTTTAAATACCTAACCTAAAAGACGAGCTTACCACTCTCTAAAATCGAGCTGTGTCAATGAATTCAACGATTTCAGCGATTATTCCATTACATTTACCGCGTAAACACTCGATTAACTATTCGACGCAATGTTTAACATATTTTAACTTTTGATTCATTATGAGAATTCCTTGTTTCAATTATCTAATTAAGAAATTAGTTTTAGCATTTCACACGTGCTTATTCGTTCATCTCGTTCTGCAAATTCAATTATCCACACGTCAATGCAGTTACTATATTTTTATTTGCACCACAATTACCATAATTTCGATATTCCTGTTAATTAACTATTCAACTATTCACTCGACTTTGTGTTTACCATATTCTTGATTATTTAAGTTAATTAGGAAATCAACCATCCATTCCTCATATTCACTATATCGTTATTTATAGTTGTACTCCTGTTAAGTACAACTATATATATAGTATAAGAGTAATTATTATTAAATATAATTACAAATAGTATTACTATATCTTTGTTTACATCTGTCAATGGAAAATTTTAATATCAATTGAAAATTGCATTTACTATAATTTTGTTCATATCCGTTCACTAAAAATTTAATTATCGTATAAGAGTAATTATTATTAAATATAATTACAAATAGTATTACTATATCTTTGTTTACATCTGTTAATTGAAAATTTTAATATCAATTGAAAACTGCATTTACTATAATTTTGTTTATATCTGTTCGCTAAAAATTTAATTATCGTATTTTCTAAATTTTAATTACTATACTTTCTTTTACCCCATTGTCAAGTATAACTATACATAGCACAAGCATTCACTCATCACCATATTTCCCATACTTTTGTTTACATCTATTAATTAAAAGTTGAAGCACCTGCTCAAAACTATAATAGTTACTATAATTTTTGTTAATACCCCTTAATTGAAAGTTTAACCATCCGTTCAGCATTATATTTACCATATTTTTGTTTGTACCTGTTAATTAAAACCTAACTGTCCATAAAACTTTGCGATTAGCATATTTTTGTGTGCTGCTGTTAATTAAAAATCTAAGCACCCATTCAACGCGGCATTTACCATATCTTTGTTTATTCACATTAATTAGGAATTTGTAAATAAGGTGAAACAAGACTGCTTCCATTAATTCCTCGTGACACACATCTTCCCATCTCAATTAATCATGAATCTAGGATATTCTTACCTAATAATATTACTTTTTCCAAGAATTTTTGCCGTGCTAAATTTAATTAAAAATGTAATTATGATGGGGCAGATAAGGAACCTTTCTCGTTCGACTCGGCGAGAATTTTCTATAAGAATTAATTAGAAAATGCAAGAAAAAAGAAAAGAAAGAGAAGAAAAGAAAAAAAAGAATAATTTTTCATCGACGCGCGTGCGATCAACAAGATTTATTAAAATTTGTCCAATTAACATGTAAAAATCATTAATTAACGATATAGGCACGCCTAGGGGAATTCTTCTGCGCGTCTGCCTCTGGCTAATCGAATTGATCTCTTGCGTAAAGAGGAGCAGTCTGGAAAGTAACCAGGTTAATTGTTCTTTGGAACAATATCGTCTGTCTACTTTTCACTTTGGATTAGTTTTAGGAGAAGGTAGTTGAAACTGGACCGATGGAAAACATGTGCAAAATCAGCGTGAGAATAAAAATTCAGCTAAATTTGAGAAATACGTATTGCACTTAATTACAATTAAGTATGTACGTATATTTATTTATAGTTAATTACATTTTTGTAATTAAGAGTATTTTATTCTTTCTATTTCTTTTTTAAATACGCAATATTCTCAGTATAGTTTATTTATATTTAAATTTTTAATCGAGTTTAGGAATAATTTTAATTACAATTAAGTATATACGTATATTTATTTATAGTTAATTACATTTTTGTAATTAAGAGTATTTTATTCTTTCTATTTCTTTTTTAAATACGTGATATTCTCAGTATATTTTATTTAAATTTAAATTTTTAATCGAGTTTAGAAATAATTTTAATTACAATTAAGTATATACGTATATTTATTTATAGTTAATTACATTTTTGTAATTAAGAATATTTTATTCTTTTTATTTCTTTTTTAAATACGCAATATTCTCAGTACTGCTGAGTATATTTTATTTATATTTAATTTTTTAATTGAGATTAGGTGTGATTTTGTGATACTGATACTATATCATAAATATAGAAATATATTTATTTCTTATATTAATTTTACCATTTTTAACAAATGTTTCTATTTTAATATACATAGATACTTTTATTTCGAATATAAATATTTTTATGTAATTCTAATTGGTCATTTTAATTCTTGATATCTTCTATATTAAATTCTGCATTAAACTGATATTTAATTACAGAATCTCAGTGAGTTATGTAATTAAATAATTAAAATTTCATTGTGCCAATAATTAACGAGCAGCATTTAATTTAAATCAGAAATTTTGATTGCTACAACCAAAAGGATCTTAGAAAAACAAATTTTTTAAAATATTATTTCGAACTAACATTCGATTAATAATTAAATAAACTTAATAAACTTGATAACAACAAATGATTAGCATTGAATTATTTAATTTAGTAATCGTTCCACTTTTCACTCCAAAAATATTTTTATTCCATCTATTAACGACTTTTCTTTAGAAAATTTGGAAAGCGAAAGTTTTATTTTATAAAACTTTTAATTTGTAATAAAACTTATAAATTATATATTATAAATATTCGCAAATTTATTTATGCAATAACCTTAATCACTTCGTTTTTATCAATAAAATCGGAATTAAATAATCAAGCAAGTAATTGCAGCTTCTACGTGCCTCCGTAGGGGCGCTAGTGAGTAAGCAGTGGCGCTAGTTAGCTGCGAGTGGCGCTAGTGAGTTAGCGTCAACGCTGGTGAATCCGAGTTTTAATCATTCCAGCCATATTCCTCGCTTTCTTCCACGATTTTCGTCACGTATTCGGTTCTACCCATCGCTCTACGGTTACTTAGTATTCATCTTCGTTATTCGAACGTGCAGACCGACAGAGGCGAGATAACGAACGTGTAACAAAAGAGAACATTCCCGTGGGAAGTGGAGGCAACGTTGATCCCGGATCGATGAGATTTCGATTCGCCCTCTGGTGCCGGTCGGCGGTACTGATGCTCGTAGCTCAACGGGTGAAAGTGCTTAGCGACGCTGAATGCGAGCTTAATGCAAATCGAAGGGAGAATCTCGCTGACGTACCCTCATTTGCATAACGTATTGTCGCTTTTGAAGCGGGCCGGCGAGTCGCGAGGAGGTCAGAGAAATCCGACCCGTAAAGGCGGCCTGTACTCCCAGTAAATAATTCGACCTGGCCAGCTAACGGGGATACGTTCTGCTCGTTGACGTGCCGCATGAAATCGACGTACTCTTTCGACCTTTGATTCGAGGAAACGCGACAAAAGTTCCTTTGCTGGACAGCCAGGAGAGTTTAAGTCTAGGCATGTGTATATTTGCGAGGTAACTAGCGATTGGGGATGAGTTGGCAATTTTTTAGGCGAATTTAACATTCGAACTACCGATCTTTAATGGGAATCTAAATATAGTGTGTATAGATGATAGTAATTTGAATGGCACGATTGAGATAAGTAAATATGTTACAGGTCTATCTGGATATGTACTTGCAAAGATGAAAATTCTGAGGCCAGTCGCTTTTATTGGATTAGTAGTTGTAATGTTGAAGGAAGTGTAGATAGGAAGGGTATTGCATGTTTAGTATCTTTAAAATTTGTTAAATATTGTATATTAAAAGATATGAATATTTAAAAAATATTGTGTATTAAAATATTTTTAAAAAATTTTTAAATATTTTTAATGTAACAAAGGTGCTAATTTTTACTGAGACACCCTATGTATATAATATGAATATTTAAAAAATATTGTATATTAAAATAGGAATATTTTTAAATATTTTTAGAAATGTAATATATGTTATATATTATATACTCCTATAATTTAAAAGGAAACAAAGGTGCGAATTTTTACTAAGACACCCTATTAAAATTTTGTAAAAAAATTTTTTTAAATATTTTTAGAAATGTAATATATGTTATATATTATATACTCCTATAATTTAAAAGGTAACAAAGGTGCTAATTTTTACTGAGACACCCTGTGTATATAATATTAATATTTAAAAAATATTGTATATTAAAATAGGAATATTTTTATATATTTTAAAAAATATGTGTTATATATTACATACACAGGGTGTCTTAGTAAAAATTAGCACCTTTGTTACCTTTTAAACTATAGGAGTTATAGAAACATTTTCTAAACAAAAATTATTTGGTATTAAAAGGGCCATCGCGTGGATATTTCGATTTTTAAATCGAAATATTTGTTTAAAATATTTTTGGAAGTATTTCATTGCTCAAAATAGGGAAGAAATTTTCAACATTAGGTACTTGACTCAGGCAAGCCTAAATTTTTCATTCCCATGAATAACACTTTTTATTTTGAATTTATCAAATTCATTATTGAATTTATATCATAACCTATAAGTCTAAAAGAAAAATTGTGAAGTCACAAATTATTTTAGGTTATGTAGACAATATTCCAAATAAAATATCCTTCTTAATAATTGAAAATAGAAGAACAATTATGAAAAATATTTAGTAATTGAAATTAATAGAAGAATTTTTGAAGAATATTTAATACCTAAAAATAGCAGGAAGATTTTTACGAATAATTTAGTGTGCTATATATAAAAAGATATTGAAAAATACAAAGAATTTTATCCTTCTTTTCCATTTGAACCAATATCCAAATAAACACTGGAAATATCACTGTCCCATGTGTAAAAATGTGCTCAAAAATATGAAAGGGCCATTTTAATAAGTATCCAAACATAAATTGGAAATAACTATAATTAACATGCAGAAGTGTCTCCAAGAATACATAATAATTTATTTAATACCATATATCCTATTTTATTCACTATCCAAGTTAAAAATCAAAACATCATGCTCTATATATGAGAAGCTATTCAAAAATACAAAGGTACCATTTTATTCCTCTTTTCCATCTCAACCAATATTCAAATGGTAATTGGAAAAATAGAAGCATCGATGATCCATGTTCAAAAAGATGTTCAGAAATGCAAAATAATTTATTTAGCCCCAAATATCCTATTTTACCTACTATCCAAGTTAAAAATGAAAATATCATGCTCCATATATATAAAAATATTCAAAAATACAAAGGGACCATTTTATTACTCTTTTCTCTTTCAACCAATATCGAAATGAAAGTTGAAAAATATAAATGATTCGTGTTAAAAAAGAAAAAAGATGGTCAAAAATAGAAAATGGCCATTTTATTAAAATTTTGTCACACAATGTGTGATCAGAATGGAAAATGAAAATATCAGTGGTCCACACATAGTGACAAAAACCTGGGCTGATAGAAAGAAATCCATGTTTCGATGGCTCCTTATATAAAGTGACTAAGGTCCTTTGTTTCTTCTGTGTTTCCACTTTCCACTTTCGCGAGCCTGTGTGTCTGTAACGTTTGATATTGCAATGGACTAACGGTTAGATCGTGGTCACTGTATGATGTTAGGGTTAATGTTGCATGGACTCCGGTATGTGTGCTAAGGAAATTATGATCATTCCTGGCCATTTCTGACGGTTTTACTGTTTGCTTTATTGCAAATGTCGTCGAGGTAGCATCCTGGCCTCCTAATATCATTCTTCCAGGCCTAGGCTAATAATTCTCGGTAAGTAGCATAACAGATAGCGCTTCTTTTAATGGCCAGTGTTTTTTCCCACCGTTTTTTACCTATCCTGAGATATGAAAGTATGGAAATTAACCAATTCTGTTTTCAAATCTGACACACATTTCTCACCTGTTCTTTCACCTGTCCTATTCTCTCATCGTTTCTTCGTGTGAAAAATATTATCATTATAAAAAATAATATTATTATTATATTGATAAAAATGATCATGTTAGAATTAAACAGACGATTCATCGAATCCCTGCTAAATTTGCATAGATATTTACATAATGCTCGAATTAATTACATCCGTTTCTTCTGTTACCTTGGAACATGAACCTCGTTCAACAAATTTTGGTTTAGAAATTATAGTATTTGATTATCCAGCACACTGTCTATCCTAGAATTGTTCTCAAACACGTGTGAATTAGTTGTTTTATAAATTGTAGTTAATAAACTACAGTTAGATAAACTGCTATATGAAAATTGATCATTGTATGGGCACTCCCTGCACCTAATACAAGAAGAGTCAATTACCAAAAGCAATTGGATCTTCGAAGACAACTTGTTTCTTTAAAGACCTGCTATTCCCTATTCCATTAGACAATTAAAGTCAGAATTAGTGTCTATAAATAGTTTCACGAATGGGCATTAAAGTCGTGATTAGGAATGAAAGGATCCATTTTACGATGTCATTTTCCACTACATTTCTATAAATAGTTTCACGAATGGGCATTAAAGTCGTGATTAGGAATGGAAGGATCCATTTTACGATGTCATTTTCCACTACATACATTTCCACAATAACAAAGCAAAAAGGATTATTGTGTCCTTTTATCCACAATTTTTCAATGGGTACATTACTAATCTGCATGATAAAACTTTCAAATGAAGAGGACGAATACACACACACAGATGTGAGACAACACACACGCATTTATATGGATGAAAACCATAAAATGGTCGCGCTTACGTTTAAAAATTCTCAAAACGTGTCATTTTGTTCCAGGAATTGCCCAATTCTCGAATCCTGTTTTGTATGAGTACCATGTTGTACGTGTTGGATACCTGTATATTAATAGTACTTAACAAGTACCATGTAGGTACAAAAGGATCCATTTTATGGTGTCATTTTCCACTGCATGCTTCAATCCGAAAATCTTCCATCTAAATGAAAAATATTATTTCCAGCAAAAACAGCGATGCAATTAATTCTATCGATTACCAATTTTTCCCTTAATGGGTTTAATTGTACAATAATAGTGATACCTCTTATGAACCTCCTGATTGAAGGACTGTTGAATCCTAAGGCCAACTATATAAATCGAGACTTTCACTTGGAAGTGAATTTATCATCTCTTCTTAATCACTTTATTTAGGCAGATTTGATAAATATTCAAAAAATAATGCTCACGTTAAGTCAATTTTCAACTTTTCGTTATAAAATTCCTTCTCCTTGTTTGTTAATTGTATATTATTATTATATATCGTTACGAGGTCGTTCTTGCTTGACGATGATTGATGACAGACGAGCTTCCGAATTTTTAGGTGCAAGGGTTAGGGTTACAAATGGAGAAATGGACCGAATTATGGTTCCATACTCCGGATAATTGGCATATATAATGGCCAAATATCAAGGTGCCATTTTACCTTGGGCACGGGATCGGCAATATGGAATTTCCTAATATAATAATATTAATGGTAGTAACAATAATAATATTAACCCTTTGCACTCGACGAATTTTTGGCTAGAGAAGAGTAGAAAATCAAAGATTCTCTATTAAAAAACTGACGACACTTTTTTGAGCAGTAAATAAAGAATTGTATAATAATAGAATTATTTGATTTCGATACCTCGCACAGTATTACATTACATTAAATTTGATATATTAATTTTTATCGATCTTCCAAATTTTATGAAATGGTGACTGAGGGTCGCCTCTCGAGTGCAATGGGTTAATAATGTAGGCTACTGTTTCGAAAGAAATCGCGAATCGGCCATTGCCAACAAAAGCAAATTATAAACCGATCAATATTTTCTAGAAGCAAATGGAAAAGTTATTTCGGGTAGCAAAATTAAATTGCGCGGTCCCTACGAGGAGGTGAAGCGTAGGTTAAGAAAAGCATAAAAGCAGGGCCCTCGACGACCAAAACAGAGTCCTTAGAAATTAATTGTGACCGGCACGAGCGTGAGTCGCTCGGTGTTGGAAAGAGAGTTAAATTAGAGTGCGTCTTTGTGTGCTTTCGTTGCGTTATCTTGGTGTTCTTCTCCTAAGTTAAATCATTTTTATGAGTTTCGCGTTCGTGTTATTCCGTTCTCGTTGTTCCGTCAGTTTTTGGTGTCTCGAAACCACTTTTCGCCATCCTACAATAATAATAATAACAACAACAGAGTAATAATACTGTCGAAACGATATTTCAAGGATTAACAATTATCGTTAGAATTTTATTATTAAAAGGTACGAAAATTTCGTTGAAAAATTTTCGCTTGGAAGAAAGTTCATCGTTTCTTGTGAATTTGCTTAACGTTGTATTCAGTCGTGTTTTAATTTGAATTGTATATTAATTTCATATTAATTTTATACAAGGTACCTTCAGCTTTTATGAAAAGGTAATTAAGGTAATATTAAGCCGTAATCGTTAATTTTAATTTTATACATTTCATCAGTGGTACCCGCGTTCTCTATTAATAAGGAAAATTATAACTTGCAATTATAATATAAATTCATTTTTCGTGGTAACATAAGTATGTTTCGTAATTAGAGGATACTGGAAACATATCTTTTTATTTCACATGTTTTGCATAATGCACGTGTTTTGCATAATTGTGTTTAAAAATATATATACGAGGATATGTTGCATTTCTTCTGCGATGTAAGGAAATACATCATGTTCATAGAGAAGACATCTATCTCGTTACATTAATTTAGCCTGTTAGCAAAGGGTATCGTAATTATGCAAATACCTCGTGCGTCATAAACGTGCAAATGTCTCGAAAAATACAGATGATAGAGAAAAATAATAATTCAGTCAAGTATTGTAAGATATCCGGGAAAATGTGCAATGACATTTACTTGGCCTTGAGGTAACCTTGAAAAATTTCATTTTCCTTTTATTACATTGATTATAGAAATTTATTGCAGAAATTTTGACATAATCGTGTATGAAAAAGGGAACAAAATTTATTTCTATAACTTATATGCGGATAAATTGTCTTTGTCTTAAAAATATTATTTTCTCGGAATTTAATATCGGTTCACTTTGTATGAATTATTAATAATTTTATCTCTTCAAAATTACGTATAAAATGACTGATCACTTGAGAGAGAGATTTAATAGTTCAATAAATAATATTTAGGGAAACAGATGAAATATACTTCAACTACTGCAAGATATGGTGACATTTATTTCGCACTGAGATAACCTTGAGAAATTCCACTTCCTTTATTACGAATTATTATAGTCGACTTGGAATAATTTTCAAAACGTGAGTTTCTTGTGTTGCTTTGAATGTATTATGTCTCCATCGAGATATAAAGCTGCGATATTGACGTGTCATCGACCTTTCCAGAGCTGCCGTAACGTGTACTATGAACTCAACTGCGCCATCTATCTGCAGAACGCATTAAATAACGCAAAGTGTCACGACATACAAACTTAAAACCACCATATACGTTATATAAATATATAAGATGTACAGGAGGCATAAATATAGCTAATGTTTCGAAAAATATTTTGATATTTACTGATATAGCCAATAAAAATGTACAGATTCCTACCAAGATATAAATACAGATAAAAATATTACAAAATGTAAAAATAAAAATACGTCACAAATAAAAATATTCAGGAATATCAAAATATAGAAAATACAGGAATTTAAATATAATAAATATATGGGATGTACAGGAGGCATAAATATAGCTAGTGATTCGAGAAATATTTTGATATTCACTAATATAGCCAATAAATATGTACAAATTCCTATGAAGTTATAAATAGACATCAAAATATTACAAAATGTAAAAACAATAATATTCAGGAATATCAAAATATAGAAAATACAGGAATTTAAATATAATAAATGTATGGTATGTACAGGAAGCATAAATATAGCTAGTATTTCGAAAAATATTTTGATATTCACTAATATAGTCAATAAAAATGTACAAATTCCTATGAAGTTATAAATACACATCAAAATATTACAAAATGTAAAAATAAAAATACGTCACAAATAAAAATATTCAGGAATATAAAAATATAGAGAATACAGGAATTTAAATATAATAAAAGATATATATGTCTTTATTTGAAGATTTGAACGTGACTTTCAAGGACCCTTTCAAGGTCATCATATGGTTAATTAATTAATTATTACCTATATTTTCCAAGATGTTTACGAGTTTCCAAAGAAAAAAGGACACACTGTATAATCATATAGTCTGTTAATTACAGACATGTCACGTGCACATTTGCATATTTTTCGTGCATAAATATGACATGCTTTCTGCATATTTATCAGCCGTAAACGTCCATCTTGTATTTTCGACAATTCGTCGAGGTAATTATAAATTCGCATTGCAATTATTAATCGACCGATCATAATTCTTCGTCTATTCGATACCGCCTCGTACCGTTCATGGTAATGCCTGAGAAGCAATTCGAGAGACGTGGAATTTTTCTTCTACTTGGAAACGAGTAGCAGAGAAATCGAAAAAGAGAGATCCCGGCGTTTTCTTGCGATGAGTCGAAGCATTTATCCGGTATTCGAGTGTCGCGGCGAGAAACGGACACGAAACGCCGGTAAAAAGCGTAAAAATCCAATCGGCCGCTCGTTACCGATATTTTTCCATTCGTCGAGCGAAGGAATTCTCGTGAAACGAGGAGAAATGAAGTAACGTCGTTGCCCTGCTGAATCGTCGGTAAATCAATCACGGGAAGATCCACGATCTACCGTGGCGAGAATCGTGTCGCAGCATCTTTGCGCTGTGCCATTTTCCACTCGCTATACAGAACGCTTAGAAAGAGAATTCTGTGCCTCTAAACGTCTCGGAATTCTCACCGAGGGGCGTGAAAGGTACTTAACACCCTTATTATGCTAGCAGTTACTCTAATAAATCGTTATTCCTGCTTAGGAACGATAATAACAATTTTTATATTGGAATAAGTATTAAATGATCATATTTACTCGATATTCCAGTGCTCAATTTTAATTTCCTGCTTATTTATTATTCATTGTTTCATTGTTGTTTGCGCATTCGTCGATTTCTTCTTATTAGTCACTTTTAAATTTCGCGCCATTGTGAGCTCCCGACTTAGGTTATGTTCGCTACGAGTACTTTGTGTCACGTTGAATCCACACATAAGAAACGAATTATAGTAAACTTGATTCGACATATATATGCAAAATTGTATTATATATGAAAGAAATACAATAAAGAATATTAAATTAAATTTTTATTTATCCATATCTCCATAAACCATAAACATAATAAATTAATAATTGCACTTGTTATTACTTTGTTTTATTTTTGCTCTTCTATTCCATGATTTTAAATAACTTCTAGTTCATTTATTAATTACGAATAACTCTAATTATTTTAATCGAATTCGCTCGAATTTATTCAGTATTCAAAACGACTTTTTCTTACACTAAGCTAAATACTGAGTATTACAACCATTTATAACTATTTTCTTTATTTTTCTCCAACAAACAATACAAACTAAAGTTACACATTTCCTTTTTCCTCGTTGTATAAAATATTCTTAAAAAACAATACATTTTTATATAGTTTGATTAATAATATCGTACATATTAATAAATAAATATGATATTATAGGAAATTGTTGCTTTTTTTCCTTAAAATGATCATTTTAGGGGGTGTACGAAGACTTTTGTGACTGACTGTATAAATAATTGTGGTACCTTTAATTCCCAAAATAAATGCATATACTGGTGAAATAAAATTTTGAGGTTATCAATGTCTCCGTGGATATTAAATTCTCTAGAAATGTCCCTATTCCGCGATGATAGATGAAAAGAAGCCAGCAGAGGGTGTCAGCGTTCCGCTGCATCGAATCGAATTCGCTGTGATGGAAACAATCGTTTCAACTATTACGTTATCGTGGATCTGTTTCGGGTCAGGAGGAACGGGAAAAAAGGCGATGACCAACAGCCTCGCGCGGGCCCCGAGAAACAAAGGTGTGCGGTTGCGTTCACTTAAGGAGGCGGGGATCTAATTTCACGCTGCCATTGCATAATTCTGGACGCGAATATAACACCCAAGGCGCGTTTGCCTCCCACGGATAGATCGATTGATCTTGCTCTGACGACCACTAGGTAATTTCGTTTTGGCAATGGTATCCGTGGAAAAACGATCGGAGAAAATATACATTTAACAATGGCTCCTATATTAACTTATTTAGATATAGTATAGAAATTTATAATATTGGATGTTCCAAAATTCACGTAAGACGTAATTTTGATAGAAAATACAGGTTTCTAAATAAAAATTTATTAAAAATTTTTGTTTTAATTAAAAAATATTCCTCAACAATGAAGTGCGTTGTTCTTTCGTGTAGCGCGCCATTTTTAATAATCCTGGGCTGTCAGCTGTCATATTATCCTTTTTCCAGTTGGCGACACTTTAACGCATAAATGGAGCGAAATTCAAATCTTGCATAAATTTTAGGACATGATATACAGATGTGTAGAATATCTAATTTATCTGAATAATTATTGAATTATTGAATTTATAAATCAATAGTAATAGATGCAACATAATTATCTTTTGAAATTAAGGATCGAAATTGCATAATTAGCAATAATGGATATTTGAAACAATGAACCTTAGCTATTGATGATCAATACATGGTATATCTGGTTTTGAGGTTAGGCGACAGTGTGTGAACAAGTGTAACAAGAGACACCCCTCAACTGTGACTCGCGACTGCCTTTCTAAAATCTTCTAAATTGAACAATGGTCTATTTGTGCCATTAAGCCATCGGAATATTCTTTTTCGAATATCACAAATTATTTGAAGAAACAGTGCTTTCTTCGTGACATATAAAGAATACTACATACTTGTAACGTTTACAGCACTTTATTATTCTCCAACTCCCAAAATATTTTATATTCCATTTTGACAATTAATGTAATAAATTTTCTTCTTGGTGCCTCTGATAGTCATGAACATGTGTTAACCTTCAAATAACTGAACATTTACATGAAGAGAAACATTGAAACTGTAAGAAGTTATCAACCTTCGAATATTTCAATATTTTGTAATATTAGCTTACTACTCAACATTTCGATGGTGCAACATTTGAATAATTGAATATTTAGACAGTTAAACACTCGAATAAGTCTGTACCTAGACAGTAAAAGATGTAAATAACAGAATAAGTGAAACGTAAACCTTCGACTGGCACAACTTGTCAATTATGTACATAATATTTACATAGTAAACCTTTTCGACAATAGATGTCTCTATAATACAAGTCTGCCCTATTTTATCATAAGGGTAGGTGTATAAAAATCCGGTGATAATCGTGCCCGCGCTCCCGATCTACTTTATCGACATTGCTTCAAGTATGCACAAATCTCTAATTCTTTTTTATTCACTAGTTTCATTCTTTTCTTCTACAGATCAACGAATTCCACTGCCGATAACTAAACTATTCTTCTTAAACTTTACAGTACCAGCAGAGTTCATTGGAAGCACGCTGCTTACCCATATGACGGATGTCGAAAGATTTTTCAACGGCATCCCTACAAAATTGATATCGTTTCGTCAACGACGAGAACTCATCCGTCCCAAGTGATTCGTCGTGTATTCGGCCTACACGATCGTTTCGAAACAATCCAATCACCAGTGCTTGAACGAACCATTCGAAAAGGATGATTGATAAGTCCTTTCGACGCGCGTACGGGACGGCTGCGTCATCCGACCGATTTCATTCTCGATGACGTTTCTCTCTTGGACACGTCGCTGAAATTACTGTCAATCGAATATCTCGAAGATCTGCTACGAGGTATGCTATATACTACATACGTGTATATTAATATATAAGTCTGTCTATTTATTTGTTCAATTTACTTCGTCGATAAGAATATTTGTAGGTTATGTTTTTATTCGAAGATTAATTTTGTCATTTCTTATCCGTTCCAGGGAGGTGCTTTGTGATCGTTTTTCAGAATTGGGAATGAAATAAATAAAATGGAGTTCCTAAAAGAACGTGTTCGTCTTTTCACTGTGATTGGTGAGAGGAGGTAAGGAATGGCTAGATAAAACATAGATAGTGACATATGGTTAGGTTCAATATTGGAAGAAGCAATCTATTTGAAGATTAGAAAAGTGTTTGAAATTATTGCTGTTCAACATTGGTGAGTACATCTATATATACTATTGTTCTTTTGATTAATTTATGGTGGTAGTACATGAATATGTGTAACACCAAAATTGATGATTTATTTAAAAATTTGAATTATCGACAGTTTAATATTGAAATATGTTAATTAATGAGAAGTTAGTAATTAAATTAGTCCTTTCTATTTGAAAATTTCAAATGAATGAAAGAAAATTTTAGGTGAAATAAATTAATGAATAAATTTATGAATTTTATTTGAAAATGTCGAATAACAAAATAATTTCTGCTTAACACTATATGCTATCAAAATATATTAATTAATAACTAATTAATGATTCACATCATTTATTTTATTCAAAATTACTTCTGTCCTGGTATATACATACATATATGCCTATTACTCATTATATCTGAGCAAGTTTGATCAATTATTAGTGACCCTACTGAAATATATACAATACTAAAGTATGTAAATCAATGATATTTGTCATTATATTACATCTGAGATTAGAATGTTAACAAATCACAAGCTTAATTATGTTAAATTATCATGTTAGAATTAAATAGACGATTCATCAAATTCCTGCTAAATTTACATAGATATTTACATACTGCTTGAATTAATTACATCCGTTTCTTCTATTACCTTGGAACATGAACCTCATTCAACAAATTTTGGTTTAGAAATTATAGTATTTGATTATCTAGCACACTGTCTATCCTAGAATTGTTCTCAAACACGTGTAAATTAGTTGTTTTATAAATTGTAGTTAATAAACTACACTTAGATAAACTGCTATATGGAAATTGATCATTGTATGGGCACTCCCTGCACCTAATACAAGAAGAGTCAATTACCAAAAGCAATTGGATCTTCGAAGACAACTTGTTTCTTTAAAGACCTGCTATTCCCTATTCCATTAGACAATTAAAGTCAGAATTAGTGTCTATAAATAGTTTCACGAATGGGCATTAAAGTCGTGATTAGGAATGGAAGGATCCATTTTACGGTGTCATTTTCCACTACACATATTTCCACAATAACAAAGCAAAAAGGATTATTGTGTCCTTTTATCCACAATTTTTCAATGGGTACATTACTAATCTGCATGATAAAACTTTCAAATGAAGAGGACGAATACACACACACAGATGTGAGACAACACACACGCATTTATATGGATGAAAACCATAAAATGGTCGCGCTTACGTTTAAAAATTCTCAAAACGTGTCATTTTGTTCCAGGAATTCCCCAATTCTCGAATCCTGTTTTGTATGAGTACCGTGTTGTACGTGTTGGATACCTGTATATTAATAGTACTTAACAAGTACCATGTTTGGAACACATTGCAAACCGTTTACGTGCCATATTTCAAGTTACGAGCTCGTTAATTGCGAGCTCTGCCAAAACATGGCAGGTGCCTCGATCGACGCTGAACTTCGAGTTTCAATCGGTCGTTAGCTGTCGCGTGCATGTCGTGGAAGGTGTAATTCTGCTCGCATACTTCTTGTTTCGTTTCCCTCTTGATGGTAAGTGATGGTAAACTGACGACTGGTATGAACAGTTTCTAATCTGCTTCTAGACACTTGTATTTTACTAATCGTGCAGGTCTGTTTTGTAAATTCGACTGCAATTTGCGTGTTTCGTTTGACTGAAAGTTTGATATTGAGTCTCCTTACTTTTGTGAGCAACTGTACTCCAGCCCAAAAGCAACTGTACTCCCTACCAGATTGAACTTTTCATTTTGAAGAAGGTTTTATGTATACATATAGTCACCATATATCTGTCATTAAAATTTGGTATTATTTTATTAATTTTGTAGAATGTTTCATTAGTGATTCGTTGATTAGTTACTTCTAATTTGTGGTATAATTTTTACTAACTATATCAGTCATTGAAATTTGATATTATTGTACTAATTTTATAGAATGTTTCATTAGTGATTTAGTTGTTTAGTTCTTTTTAATTTGTGGTATAATTTTTACTAACTATATTTATCATTAAACTTTGGTATTATTTTACTAATTGTATAGAATGTTTCATTAGTGATTAGTTGTTTAGTTCTTTCTAATTTGTGGTATTTGATTAATTTTACTTAATGTAACTTAATACTGTATTTATTTAGTATTACTAATTATTTGGTGGAATTGTTGGTACTGGTCCATCTTAAATTACTAATTACTAATTTATTTATATATATTTATTATATAATTATTTTATTGATTAATTTCTTATTACAATTTATTTCTTAAACAATACTCTTTCTTATTTCCTATTCTTTTCAATTTGCTTGAGCCTGATCAATTTATTCTAAATATTCAAATATACATTTTTATTTTGCTATAATGTTAATTGAAAGAAGATAAACATTTTATGACTTGCTTGCCTCAGGTTCCATTTACTTCTTCCATCATTATATTCCATGGTTATAACAGGTTGACATCTTTATGTCAATTAAAGGAAATCTTTTGAAGTTAGTTGTGAAGTAGTGTGGTTTGACGACTACCATAAACGGCATGATTCTCGCTAAAACCCTAACTTGACTTCAGTAAATGACAGCTTTCAGTGTAATTAAATAGAAAGTTAATTCTTTGTTTTAAAATATCTGACGTTTTCACTTCGTTTGGAGTACTTTGAATCAGTATGGCGACAAAGTGCTCTAAGGCTGTTCGAGAAACTGAAAGGAAACATCAAAGACCGAAACCCACGAGCATGTTTAGCATCATAGTAACTTTGCTGAATGTCTAATCGATCCAGGAAGTTAAATGAACGAATTCCGTATCTCGGGCACGTACAGTTCACGTAAAAATAACCAAGAAATCAACTCTGCTGGAGCAACCTGCAATTTTCTGTCACAGCATGCCAATTCCCATAGTATTTCAAACGCAGCGTTCAAACTTGTCGATGACATTATTCGCAGCCGCATTTTTCGAATAAATTTACGAAATAACAGAAAACAGGACATGACTAATAGCAAGAAAATTCGCCACGTTTTAATTTCAAAAATTAATTCGAATTTTTACACGAATTTTTCTTCATATTATTTTAGCACTCGCAGCATTGAAATTTTAATATTCCATAATTCCTCATATTTCTATTGAAACACAATTTTTTAACGAATAGTTAAAGATTTTATTTATAGATTTTATTTTGACACTTTTAACGATGAACGTTTTCATATTTTTATTGAAACAGCAAATTTATAGAAAATTTTATTTCATCATTCTTAGCTATAAAATTTTTATTCTCCTATATGGTTATTCCTATTTTCATTGGAACAGAAATTTTGAGGAAAATGTTGAACAGAATACACAGAAAATATTATGATAACAATCTTAATTTAAAAATCCTCGAATTTGATGATTTCATATATTTTTATTAAAATAGAAAATTATTGGGTAAGGAAATTTTGACACGATCGTGTACGAATTCTAATTTGTAAGAAGCACGATATATCATACTTCCAAAGAACAAAATAAATTTTTCTAACTTATATTTAAATAAATTATCTCTTAAAGTCACGTCTTAAAAATATTATTTCTTTGGAATCTAATATCAGTTCACTATTTACGAAAAATTTTTGTAATTTTACCTTTTTAAAATTACGTATAAAATGAACGATCACTTAGTATAGAGATTTAATAGTTGAACAAAAAGTAGTTAGCGATGATGAAATATAATTGAACGAAATTATTCTAAAATTAAATAAATTCGTCCACAGTGAAGATTGTCATCGATGATATAATAATTGCATGTTCACTAGGCACATTACACTTGACACTTGCATTGCAACGAACAAAATGTTGAACATCCTTCGACATAAGATAATTCTATACTAAACAGAACATACTCTTCCTCCTACGATTATTATACATTCAGGAGCCTTGAGAGCTTAATCTTCCTTCTACGATTATTACACATTCAGGAGCCTTGGACAGAACTTAATCATCCTTCCACGATTATCACCCATTTAGAAACCTTGTACACACCTTAATCTTGCTCC
Source organism: Eufriesea mexicana (assembly GCF_001483705.2). Taxonomy (NCBI): domain Eukaryota; kingdom Metazoa; phylum Arthropoda; class Insecta; order Hymenoptera; family Apidae; genus Eufriesea; species Eufriesea mexicana. Next base: position 127,294 of record NW_016915847.1, on the reverse strand, counting down.
TGCGATTATCGCAAACTCGGAGACCTCGAATTTCTGCTCATTAAAACCTTCAATTGCACCTTGTATCACTGAACAACAAAGTCACTTAAACGCCATTCTCCGACATTAATATTCCAGCAATGCGACTGCATGTGCACCTGAATCGAAACCAAGTTTCAAACAGGTCCAAAGAGTCCTGTCTTACGATCTCTTCGTTCAAGTCTTAGTCCCTATTCTGAACTTCTTCTCCAATTTATTTCATTATTTATAACCTTTTCAATAAACACCATAACACAGGAATAAGAAATTTTTGATAGACAACCTCTAAATCTTGCTAACAAATGTTTCCCTTCTAGGGTAGTCCCATCTCACGATGGACTATCTTACAATCTTTTCATCCAGGTCTAAGTTCCTATTCCAAAATTTCCTTTATTATTTATAACCTTTTCAACAAACACCATAACACAAGAATTACAAATTTTCGATGCAGAACCTCTGAATGTTCCTAACAAATGTTTCCCTTCTAGGTTAGTCCCATCTCACGATGGTCTGTCTTACAATCTCTTCATCCAGGTCTAGGTTCCTATTCCGAAATTTCCTTTATTATTTATAGACTTCTCACCATAACAAACACCATAACACAGGAATTAAAAATTTTCGATGGAGAACCTCTGAATGTTCCTAACAAATGTTTCCCTTCTAGACTAATCCTATCTTGCGATGTTCTGTTTTATGATCTCTTCATACAGGTCTTGGTCCCTATTCTGAACTTCTTCTTCAATTTTCTTCATTACTTGTAATCTTTTCAACAAACACTATAGCACAGGAATAAGAAATTTTTGACGGGGAACCTCTGAATCTTGCTAACAAATGTTTCCCTTCTAGGCTAGTCCCATCTCACGATGTTCTGTCTTATGATCTTTTCATCCAGGTCTAGGTTCCTATAAATTTCCTTAATTGTTTATAGACTTTTCAACAAACACCATAAGATAGGAATAACAAATTTTCGATGGAGAACCTCTGAATCTTACTAACAAATCCTTCCTAGACTAATCCCATGTCGCGATGTTTTGTCTTACAACCTGTTCCACTACCTTTTCCTCTCTACCTCTGAAACACTCGTCCATCTCTTTGATCATTTATAATCGCGTTGACAAATATCCCCAACTTCAAAAACCACCATTCCTGGAAGGGGACCTCTGGACTCTATGAACGAACCTTTGCTCCTAAATCCTGAATCTTCTGAATCCCAAAAATTTCTTTAGACTTGCTGAATTACGTGCAATTGTCACTACAAATTTCACGGTGTAACCAAAAACACATCGTTCACATTGGAGAACGGCCGATAGACCAAATCAGACCTGCTAGACAGAGCACATCCCAAGTGTCTCATCCCTCGACTTCCTCTTGCACCTATTTTCGTCCGTCTATTCCCAAACATCTCTTCAACTAGCTTGATTATCAGTAACCTCCACGAACCACCGTAACACAATCGTACACGGCGAAATCGATTCGCTTAAGAGAAGCCTGCGATCCCAGAGACTTGTTCGCTTCGAGAGCGAGGCTCGTCCCGGAATCGCGAGTCGTAGTTTTCCCAGGTGGAAATTCGCACTTTCCTATGCGCGCGCGCCGCTTTCGCGAGCGGATCGAACGCGGAACCCGTTCCTGCTTCCTGAACGAACCGACGAAAACTTGTCCGCGCGCGAGACCTCGAAACGCTTCCACTGAAAATCCGCGCCCGAGCCTAGCCGCTTTCGCAACACGGACGACTGGTCGCGCGCGCGCGCTCTGCACACACTCGCGCCGCGTGCGGCGTAGATCGTTGCACCGTTCGTATCCACGCGGTGGAGGCGCGCGCGCGCACGCGCTCCCACACGCTTAGAGCAGGCCCGAGCGTCTGCCCACACGGGGTACCGCGGTGTGCGCGCGCGCGAGCACGCGTGTCCGACGCACACGACCGACGCGCCGTCCACGGACGGGCCCGCGAACGTGCGTGCGCGCGCACACAGTGGCGGACAGGCAGCGCACGTACGGAGTGTGTACTATACCGGAACGAAGCGGAGAGTGACTAACCTCTGCGAATAGAAGATGGACGTCCACTGGGGCTAGCTGGCAGGAATAATCCTCGGTAGACAGCTGACTGGGACGTTCCGCGGGAATCGATGGCCGTCGGGGATCGATGATCGGTCACGAAATGTTGCTGGAGGTCGGTCGTGCACGCCGCGGCATGCTGGACGGGGCGTCGCGCGTTGCTCGACGCTGGATTCCTCTCGCGGATGGTGTTGCGGATACTTGGACACGATGGTTTGTCAGGATGGATGCAACGACGTAACCAGCAGGGCCATTCAGTTCGTTCGCGAAGAGTGGACAGCGCGTGTAGCGCGCACGCACACCCTGAGAACCGGGCCCCGTGAGCACACACGGCGCGTACGTGTGCTGGCAGGACTGGCTGTGCACGGGTCAGGCGAGGAGGACAGGCTACCAGAGCTCGCGGAACCTCGTGGAAATCGGCCGGCTGTGGAACGTCCGGGTCACACGGAAGGGATCCACCGGCTGAGGAACCCGGACACGCACCGTGTGCCAGGAGAACGGGACGTCCACGCGCTCGCGCGGCCGGATACACGCTACCAGATGTTGACGTCTCGCCAGGAGCCTGGACGCCGCCACGCTAGCTTCTACACGCGAAAAACACTCTCACTCGCGACCGAACACGGACACGTATGTTCCGCTAGCTTCACCACCTGGGATTAGCACCTCGTCGCTGCCCTGGTCTCTCTTCCCCTTGACACCGAGTCCTGTCTTCTCTCACGGGGAACTGTTCTCGGCTGGCGCTCTGGTAGTCGCACTGACTTTGTTCACGATGGATCGTGTGGTTGCACGTTGGTACAGTTAGCTTGGTAAATGAGTGACGCGACGTATCGACGTGCTAGATAGACCCGGGGACACGAAGACCGTGTTCCGTACCAGGATGCCTAGAGTAGGTCTAGCGACGATCCGCGACGTTGGTGGTTCTCGAACGTTTCACGATTCGCAGGCTCGACGATACCGCGACGAAGACGATACCATCCTGGAGCGACGGGCACCAGGGACGGAGGTCTGACTGCGATCCAACCCGATCCAACGTGGATCCAGCTGTTCGTGGACGCCGATGTTGTCCGGGACAGTGTCACGCGGCCGTAAACCGTATTGCTCGCCGGCGACCGTACGACTGTACGCGTGGTGGAGGTGGAGGAAGGAGGAGATGGAGGTAGCGGTAGGTAGTGGCGGAGGAAAAGGTGGGGAAGGAGGAGAACCCTCTTCGTGTTCCTCTTCGAGACTACCTTGGTGCACCTTCGGCTGCTGATCTCCTCGAATTCTCTCGCCGAGCGGCCGACAGCCAGGCCAGCCGCGAATTTGTTTTTCTCCGGCAGCCCAGAAGCCGGATATTGCGATGAACGGGAAGAGGTCCGGCCTCGCTGGCTTTGCTGCTCGAATTTCTTCTCCCTTCCGGCGCCGCTGCCGCGGCCAACTCGTGAAAAACAGCTTCCTGGGGAAATTGCATGCGAGTCCACGCAGATTCTGTCTCGCGAAAACGGGTCAGCCTCTGGCACACCGGATTCCCGGGTCTCACCCAGGTCCCTCTAACCAACCGATCTCGCGCCGTCGAATCTTCTCTCTGTCCAATAGACTCTAGTCTCGGGCAAATGCTCGAGCGAGAGCGACTCGGACGACAGGATCGAGGAGGAGCTGTCACGGACTGCCAGCGTGGACAGGTGAAGCAGGAAGGAAACACGAGGCAAGAAAGACACGAGTCTCGTCTGGCGCAACGACGAACGTGTAGAACGTGTAGAACGTAACCGACGGCTAGAGGACGACGGTAGGAAAACGACGGCTGCAGCGGCGCACCGCGACGGACGTTGGCAAGGCAAGGCAAGGCACTGCTGGCGCAATGTCTTACGGTGGCCGCGGTGCGCTCTATGGCGTGCATCATGGAGGACTTACAGCGGTATACCTTGCCGGGGCTTCGGCACGCCGCCGACGAAAGGGGGTAGAGAGTCGGGCCGCGAGGAAGAGAGGCTTCGCGAGATAGAGAGAGAGGAGCGTAGCGAGTACAACGAGCCGAGAGAATATATACTAGGTAGGTAGGTAGGTATGTATTTCGCCTCGGGCGACTCCAGGTATAGCGGTACTCTCGGGCCCCTTCCCGCGCCTTGCCTGGGCCCCTTCCCCGACCACGTTTACCACCACCTCGCCGAGGGGCCCCGCGATCCCCCCCTCCACTCACTTCGCCGCCACTACCACCTGGCCCGGTATCCTCCTCCGCCTCTTCCTCCTTCTCCCTCTACTCGACGACTGTCCTGATACCCCACGTTGCCCCTCGTTTTTCTACCTCCGTTCGTGCTTCGTGTCTCTGCGTATGTATACGTTCACGATGCCGCTGCACGTGTCGCGTCACTATTACTGTGCCACGGGCCCTAGTCCGTGTATCGAGCCTCGACGTGTACGCGTTTCCTCCTCTCTGCCGGTCTCTCTCGCACCGTGGCTGCGTGGCTAGGCGAGTGTGTGCGAACGGGTTAACACGTACAGACGTACGGTCTGCGGTCTACCGCTGAACGCTGCGTCCACGGCCTGCAGGATCTCTCAAGGACGTAGGCCGTGAGCTTTTCGGGCCTCGCTCGACCTACTGCTGGCCGGCCTAGCGCGCGCCGAGTCCGGAGACTTCGACGAGCGCATAAGAAGGGTCCCTGCCCTCTGTGGCCGAGCGGAGAACGGCGTTTCGTTCGCTGCCCGCTTCGGCCATTCGACTCGCGTCGCGTCCCGTTTCCGAGCGGATGCTGCGACCCCTGTCGTCATTCCCAAGGGTTGCGCTCTTCGGGACCAGTGACGGATATTTTTCGGGCCCTATTCTGAGGTTTCAAAGATGTTTTCGTGTGATTTATTGGGACCATGGTGAACCAATATTATGACATCATTCGAGTTGGAGTTTTATAGTCATTTCCAAAGGGTTGCGCTATTTCGGACTACTGACGCGTGTTTTTGGGCCCTATTGTGAGGCTTCAAAGATGTTTTCGTGTGATTTATTGGCATCATGATGAGCCAGTGTGACGATATCATTGTAGTTTCTAGTTTTAGTCGTTTTCAAGGGGGTGCGCTGTTTTGGACCACTGACGAATGTTTTCGGGGCCCTATTGTGGGGTTTCAAAGATGTTCTCCTGTAGTTTATTGAGATCATGGTGAGCCGGTATTATGACATCATTGGAGTTGGAGTTTTAGTTATTTCCAAGGGGTTGCGCTGTTTTGAACCAGTGACGGATATTTTTGGGCCCTAATTGTGGGCTTCCAGAGGTATATTCGCGTCGTTGATTGGGATTATAGTGAACCAGTATTATGACATTATTGGAATTGAAATTTTAGTTGTTTAGAAGGGGTTTCCCTGTCTCGGACCAGTGACGGATATTTTTGGGGCCCAATTGTGGGCTTCCAAAGGTGTATTTGCGTCGTTCATTTGGATTATGGTGAGCCAGTATTATGACATCATTAAAGTTGGAGTTTTAGTCATTTCCAATGGGTTGCACAGTTTTGACCCAGTGACGGATATATTTAGGGCCCTGTGGTGAACTTTCAGAGATGTTTTCGTGTGATATATGATTGAAATTTTATTTTGGTTAAAATTTGTTATTTTTCCATTCATTTGGATTAATTTAATATAATTGGGTAATTATAAAATAGATGGTGTATGAGTGTGTGGGAACAGGTTCATTGGTAGAAATTTATAATTCCTGCATTTTCTGATGACGCAGTAAATTTCTAATTTCCAGAAGGATCTTTGTGAATCAATGGTGAATATTTTTGGTAGTTTTGTGTATAACATAAAAGCATCGAAATTATTGAAATTTTTGAACATTGATTCTTTTTATTACCGTTCGTTTAAATCGTCTAATTTCTCTGGAAATATAAGATTCGCTCTTATTTATCTTTTTCCTAATAAATACCTCAATCCTATGTTTTGCATTGCTATTAACGAACAAGCTAGAATTTTTCCTCGTTTCCTTACAGTCTCAAATTTATGCATCATGCGTTAAAACGAGACACATGACTTAAATATTTAATAATTCAATATTATTCTCGCAGACTATCAACAAAATTTTAATACTGGTATATTATCAACTAAATTTTTCAATTAATTTATATACATTATCGATTGCAAAAATACGAATATATATAAATTGCCAAAAATAGAATATTTCTTGATATAATTATTAAAAAACAATTATTTTCCAGAAATTTAATAATTATAGTGTACAGTATGCATACGTGAGAACCAGAGCATTGACAAAAGTAATTTAACTACTTCCATTTATGCATAGTAACAGGACAAACATTTTTCACGTTGTTTGGAAACGCATGTTTACACTCCGAGTTAGTTTCCCATTAAATCATGCCATCTGCTGGTAGGATAACTTCATTGACTGAATTATCTCTGGATCTTTAGAAAGAGGAAAAAGCAGACTGTAAGTGGTCCCATTGCAAAGATAGATATAAAGAAAAGAAATATGGAAAACTATCATGGGAGTCGAAGTTGCTTTATGATTCACCTCGTATCTTTTCGCTAAATCAGGAATCATTTGTAAAGAGCGCAAACGATCGTCTGTATCACTATTTACACGCATTAATCAATCACATAGAATATCCAAACATTTATTCTCAAACCTGTTTCCTGCTAAGGGAATCCGAGGTAAAGTGAAACGTTTGAGATTTAATAACAAACGAGAAATCACAAAAATGACTTTAATTTCGTTTCCTATAATTTAAAATATTTATAATTTGTAATTTATAATATAAAATATTTATCGATTTAGGATTCGATAAGACACTTGTTTAAATATTGCTCTGCTGTCATTAATTTTCACAGGAGCATAGTAGAAAGCGAGTTATGGTAGGTCAAGTATTTGCATTAAATATAACTTTACAATGAAGTTTAAAATTAATTTGTAAATAAATTTTGGAAAAGAAAATTGTGAAAATAATTTACATACGTATTTTAGTGTTAAAATTTCGAAAATTGTTGTTACATTGAAGTTAAAATGTATTTAAAATAGTCTGAGTGAGTAATATACCAAGAATAGAGTGAAATTGTAAGACATGAAGACAAAGAAGTTTATTGTATTGTATCAAACAAATTTCACTTAGTTCCTTTTATTTTACCCTAGAATATAATAAAAGAGTATGAAAGTATGAATTTTATATTATATATACTATTTGGAAATATAAATGATCTTCAATAAGTTCAAACATAGTTAATTAAACACACCGAATAGTAATAAAATATACCATTTGCCTAAATTCTAGTCGAATTCAAAAATATTTATTTCAAGTGTAAAATTGCAAAATTTGAAGCGAACATTTAAGATACCAATCATTATTACAAATAATATTAACTTTATTCTGTATTTATTACAATGTTATAAATAAAAATAAAAATGTTCCCTACATAAGTAGGAAATAATTTAACACAAAAATAATAACATCACGTGTAAAATTTCAAACACTGATAAATACTAGCACAATAGGTAATTATTTCCTTCTAAAGACACTATGCAATATACCAAAAATTTTCATCCAATCTAAATACTGCAAATACTAATGAATAATATTTCTTCTTTCTATATACATTAAATCAATCTGACAACGCTCCACTAATAAATAATATATTTTCTTTCTGACAATACTCAAGAAAAAACTATCAGCACAAGTAAAAGATACTCCAAATTAAAAGATAAAAACACTATGTGTAATCCTGATATTTCAATTAAAACACCTCAAACACTGATAAATAATATTTCCTCTTCCTATGTACATTAAATCAATCTGACAGCACTTCACTAATATATAGTATTTCTTCTTTCTAACAGTACTCAAGAAAATACTATTAGCACAATTGAAACACCTCAAACACTAATAAATAATATTTCTCCTTTCCATATAGATTAAATCAATCTGACAACACTCCACTTATAAATAATATATCTTCTTTCTGACAATATTCAAGAAAATACTATCAGCACAAGTAAATTTTATTGACATTTTCGACTAATATCGTGGTGAGCTAACTTTCTTGCATAAATAATGAGGAAAGATTCTATTGGCGTGCTATAGCCATTGCAATGCTATATTTCAATCAATCCCGATATTTCAATCAAAACACCTCAAACACTAATAAATAATATTTCTTCTTTCTATATTCATTAAATCAATCTGACAACACTCCACTTATAAATAATATATCTTCTTTCTGACAATATTCAAAAAAATACTATCAGCACAAGTAAATTTTATTGACATTTTCGACTAATATCGTGGTGAGCTAACTTTCTTGCATAAATAATGAGGAAAGATTCTATTGGCGTGCTATAGCCATTGCAATGCTATATTTCAATCAATCCCGATATTTCAATCAAAACGCCTCGAACACTAATAAATAATATTTCTTCTTTCTATATTCATTAAATCAATCTACCAACATTTCACTAATAAATAGTATTTCTTCTTTCTGTCTTTACTCAAGAAAATACTATCTGCGCAAGTAATAAATACTCCAAATTAAAAGATAAAAACACTACACTCAAAATCCCGATATTTCAATCAAAACACCTCAAACATTAATAAATAATATTTCTTCTTTCTATATTCATTAAATCAATCTGACAACGCTCCACTAATAAATAGTATTTCTTCTTTCTGACAATACTCAAGAAAATACTATCAGCACAAGTAAAAAAGTACACCAAATTAACAAATAAAAACACTGTGTATAATCCCGATATTTCAATCAAAACACCCCAATAACTAATAAATAATATTTCTTCTTTCCATATAGATTAAATCAATCTGACATCACTTCGCTAATAAATAGTATTTCTTCTTTCTAACGATATTCAAGCAAATACTATCTGCACAAGTAAAAGATACTCCAAATTAAAAGATAAAAACACTACACTCAGAATGCTGCAATTTTTACTAGTCACTTCGAATCCCAACGAATAATTCTACAGCCAACTCCAACCATCATTTTTCCCGATTTCCTCATCGCGCAAAAAGATTCCCCCTCAAGACCCCCTTAAAAAAACTCCGACCACATATCGCACAAAACCCACACATCCGCGATGCGCCGTGGCCCATGGGCCCCCGTGTAACTCCGTGTCCAATGGGGCCCATCAAAAACGTCACCGTGGTCGATTAGCCGATCTCTCTGACCCAGCCATTCCAGCAACGAGGCAGAATCACTCGCGGCGCTCCATCCATCCCAAGTGGTTTGGAGGGAAAAATGCCGGCCGATCCTGACTAATAACCGTGATGGGGGAAAAATGGCGGTGCGCGCGCGCGGCCAGAAGAACCCGCAGAGGCGGGCAGCGCAAAAAGGAGCGAAACGCGCGGGGTGGCTGATCGATGATGTCAGAGAAGCGGAAAGGATGCGCGTTATCGACGCGTGCACGTGCGCTGGTATTCCGCAATTAAGCGGCCGCCTCCGTCCCCGCGTTTTCCCCTCCCTCGCCGCGCCCCTCGGGGCCCGGTAGCACGTGCACGCGCTGCGCCGGGGCCAGCCGGTGCGCGCGAGCGCGAGAGAAGAAAAAAGGATGCAGGATCGTCGTGCAGAGGCGATCTCGCCGTCTCGCGGAACGGTTTCGCGATAAATGATAACCGCTTTAAATACCAGTTTAGCGCGTGTACCAAGAGCGGCCAGGCGAGGCCAGCACGCCCCGAGCCACGGAATCCCCTCGTTTCGACGATCCTCCTTTTTGACCGATTTATCACTGGTCGCGCCCTGAAACGCGCCACTGCGACCTGAACGGCGCGCAAGCGCGAAGCGGAACGCTCGACAGGAAGCTGTCGAGAGGACTCTCGTGCCGGTGGATGTTCGATTTACGTCGATCGCGTGCCTGCTGCGGCTAAATGCTCGGCTACCGACTGGACGGCTGCTACTGATCACGATGAAGGAAAATCTATTGCTAGATTTCCTGAAAAATAGTGTCTAGACTTCGATAAAAGTCCTGTAAGATAGGGTTGTCCTGTTTATCCATGACGATTATGATGAATGTTTGGTACAGAAGGTGTTTGGCCTAATTGTCGGCAAGTTGTTTGTTTACTGGGATCGGAAATTTCGATGAAAATCTATGGGGTTCACTGCTTGTGAGGTATAGGGTTGTTAGGGGTCGGACAATTCGATGGAAGTCTATGGAATTCATTGCCTGTGAGAGATTGGATTGTTGTGGTTGGAGAATTCGATAGAGACCTATGGGTTTCATTGTCTCTAAGAAATAAGATTGTTAGGGTTGGCAAATTCGATGGAACTCTATATGAGATGAAAAATAGTATCTACACTTTGACAGAAGCTCTATGACATAGGCTTGTCCTGTCTCTCAGTGATGATCATGATGTACATTTGATACAGAAGGTGTTAAGTCTCATGACAAGTGATGAGTTTTGACAATCGGAGTCTAGATAGATAGGGATATTACACTTTGACAGAAGCTCTATGACATAGGCTTGTCCTGTCTCTCAGTGATGATCATGATGTACCTTTGATACAGAAGGTGTTAGGTCTCATGACAAGTGATGAGTTTTGACAATCGGAGTCTAGATAGATAGGGATGTCTCTGTTTCGAATGCGTGCATCGTTTTCACAGTAGGAATACTACTAGGCAGGGACATGGACTGATCCCAATGATACAGTTCATCTATTCATGTAGAGTCCTCTATTTGGTAAATGAGGTGAAAAATAGTGTCTAGACTATGACAGAAGCTCTATGACATAGGCTTGTCCTGTCTCTCAGTGATGATCATGATGTACATTTGATACAGAAGGTGTTAGGTCTCATGACAGGTGATGAGTTTTGACAATCGGAGTCTAAATAAATAGGGATGTCTTTGTTTTCAATGCGTGCATCGTTTTCACAGTAGGAGTACTACGAAGCAGGAACATGGACTGATCCCAACAATCAAATCTTTTCATGAGACAGGTCTAATCACGTGGATATTCCTCTAAGTCTCGAGGCTTGAATAGTTGTATCTATTTCGAATGTATACTATTAGTCATGAATATCCTGAGATTTGGTGTCTTGGTATTGATATCGGTTTTACTTGTAATGGATGTTAGGTACGGGTGTGGAGGTTGATTGTACTTGTTCATGAGGAAATGTGAACTTGGGAATTAATGGAACCTTTGAGATGGCTGTCTGAAAGAGTACCTCAATATCGATGTCGATTCTGATTCCAATGGATGTCTGATATAGGTGATGTTTAGGTGTTAAAGGTTGAATCTTTGATAGTATCAGTGTATTTAACATTTGAATTTGAACTTGGAACCTATTGCAAATTTTAACAATCTGTGTAGAGACTATAGAGGCTATATAGAGACCTTGGGTACTTCTGTATGAACTATTGACCCCTATTCTACTTATTGTAACCGGGTTAAATGTTTCTTAACATCAGGGTACTTATGAGAAGATGCAAAGTTGGAGAATTCGTCAGAAATTATTTAAATATGTGAGAATATTTCTATTTGGTGTTATACCAGTTGAATAGAGATTCGAGCTAACATCGTTCTGACAATATGGATGAACCTTTGCACACTGACTGACTGCTACTCTGACTAGGCTCCTTTAAATGTACTTTGAGAGAAGGATGAACGAGTGATATTTTAATGCTATTTCGATTGAAAATAATAAATAGCAATCGTTTTCCAAGTAGTAATGAACATGGATACTACATATCCAATGGAATTCCTCTGTCATAGGCTCTCAAACTTCGACTTCTAATAACAACGAACATTACACGATTAACATTCCTAAGTAACGAAGAACTAACAACGAGGAAAATATCTGGATGCAGGAATTCTATAATCTCTTAACAACTTGAAGGTCTTAAAAAGTGAAAACACGTCGTCGTTGTTGTCACTATGCTGGGTAAGATACGAGTAAAATGAAACTCTCGAGTCCACGTTCAGGTTAATACTATTATATTCCATTTTTGGTGGACTTGGATATTTATAACAGGATTTTGACCAGTAGAAGGGGTTCTAACTACTGCTGTGTCATGGGTCCTAGATGTGATTATCTTGTGATCTGTGTAAAATGCGAATAAAACGATATTTTCGAGTCCAGGTTCAGGTTAACCCTTTGCACTCGAAAGGGGACCGTCAGTCACCATTAGATAAAATTTCGAAGATCGATATTAATTAATATATCAAATTTAAGGTAACATAACGGTGTTCGAGCTATCGAGATCAAATAATTCTGCGTGTTAATTATTATACGATTTCTTATTTATTACTGAAAGAAATATCGTCTGCTTTATAGCAGAAAATCTTTGAACACCTACTCATCCTTAGCCAAAAGATCATTGAGTGCAAAGGGTTAATCATGTTTCATTTTTGGTAGACTTGGATATTTATAACAGGATTTTGGTCAGTGGAAGGATTCTTACAGCTGCTATCATGGGTCCTAGGGGTAATTATCTCATGAGAGCAAAGTTGGAATGATTCATTTGGACTACTGTATCAGGAGTCTAGGCTGTCATGTGTCATGATGCATCACAGGAGTCCAACACCCATGTATATTTATTATATTTGTGGATTAAACAGTGTCACACTGCCAATACCTGTTTATTGACTGTCCTAGGGGTAATTATCTCATGAGAGGAAAGTTGTAATGATTCACTTGGACTACTGTATCAGGAGTCTAGGCTGTCATGTGTCATGATGCATCACAGGAGTCCAACACCCATGTATATTTATTATATTTGTGGATTAAACAGTGTCACACTGCCAATACCTGTTGATTGACTGTCCTAGGGGTAATTATCTCATGATAGCAAAATCCTGTTGACTGTCCTAGGGGTAATTATCTCATGAGAGCAAAGTTGGAATGATTCACTTGGACTACTGTATCAGGAGTCTAGGCTGTCATGTGTCATGATGCATCACAGGAGTCCAACACCCCTGTATATTTATTATATTTGTGGATTAGACAGTGTCACACTGCCAATAACTGTTGATTGACTGTCCTAGGGGTAATTATCTCATGATAGCAAAGTCCTATTGACTGTCCTAGGGGTAAATATCTCATGATAGCAAAGTCCTGTTGACTGTCCTAGGGGTAATTGTCTCATGATAGCAAATTTGAAATGATTCACTTGGACTACTGTATCAGGAGTCCAGGCTGTCATGTGTCATGATGCATCACAGGAGTCCAAAACCCCTGTATATTTATTATATTTGTAGACTAGACAGTGTCACACTGCCAATACCAAATTAGTCACAAATTATCTCACGTGTTTGCCAACAATAATCTTCACTGACAGCGAAAATATCCTCTCTATACTTAATTGATAACCTAATCTCAGCCAGAGCAACAAGACTGATCCAAAAGAGCAACTTAGCAACGACAGTCAGCAAAGAGACAACTAAGACGTATTGGTTTGCGCTCGATTAAGACCTTCCTGCACTGATGCAAAAGGAAGAAGAGAAGCCCGAAGAGAGAAGCAGGGAGTGTCATAGATAAAATTGAAGACGGATATTCGCCCGCTGTTCGTTTCTAATCGACGTCGTCCCGCGATCCTCGTCACGGTGTTCCGCGATGAATAATCGTGGAAAGGAGCCTAGATTTAGTACCGAAGGATGGGCCCTGGTTGCCGAGAAACTGGTTCCCCGTTTCGACCGAGTTTACGGGCTATTATTCCCGATAAATCGTCCTTCCCGTCGATTATTAACGTCGCCAGGCCGCCTCGAAATTCTGCCAGCGATATGCCGTTAATCTCCGCGATATATCGTGTCTTGGCTGACAAAAAGCTGCACAAGTGTTACGGTTTTAATCGCGCCAGTAGCTATCGCTGGTAGCCTCGGACCGTTAGCCTGATGGTTCGAAAGTAACAATTGTCCGATATCTGGGGACCAAAAGATGGGACGAGAAACGAAAGGTTCCAAGAAATTCTAGGATATTCTCGAGCGGACGTCTACTACACGCCTGTATCGAAATAAATATTTTAGAAGGTAGAAGTGAAGGTAGAATGGTAGCACGAGTGCTCTAATCACTATCTAGATCTTCTTTTCAAAGTGAGTAAAAGGCACATGCAAGAATCCCGAAGCAACAGAGTCTCAGCTCTGCTTTCATTAATCTGAAACAGATCACTTGGAAGTCTAAAACTGGCAGGGTCCACCATTTTTCCAAACACTCTCACAAATCTGCTACACATACTCACAAGTCTAAGACAGATGATCTCAAAGTCCAAAAGTGACATAGCACTGTATCCTACAGAAGACTGGACCTGTCTCTTTCTGTTAAACTGAAATAGATCATCTGGAAGTCCAAGAATGACATAGCCCTAATTCCCTTAGAGGCTCAGACTAATCCTTAGTCTTTAAATTGAAGTGCAAGAATGACAGGAGCCTTAAACCAGTCCATTTGTATTTTGGATACAAATAGATCACACAGAAATGCTATAAAATGGTCATAGTGACTGTTCAATCGAAATGTTCGAGAGCTAACTGACAGTAGTAACAACGTGGCCTATGGAGTCCTCTGGATAGAGCCTTTCCATCCATATCTATCGCGAGATTCCTGCCTATCGGTGGAGCGATAGTCGCATTAATAATCGACGGGGAACAAGCTCGTGGAACGGTAGGGGAAAACGCGATGGCGGAGTAATTAGCCGGTAGGACTATTAATCGTGTCCATTAGGCGGGCCGAGTAAATCTTCGGGGAGCAAGCGAACCGATCCGAAACGTCCGCGGTATCGATACGCTTCAACGAGAAACCGATGTTCCGTTGTCGGTGATTTTTGCGCGAGATCTCATGATAATATTCGCGAGTCTGCCTCGAGCGACTTGCAATTCACTGTTTTACTGAGGTCTTCAACTCTTTTGCTCCTTTCCTCCTTTTTCTCCCTTTCTTGCCGACTGCTCTTTCTTCCCTTCGTCCCGCGGACGGTGAACAGGATGTGGATATTCTTAATAACGTTAACGGTTCGTTCGGTATCCCTTTATGGTCATTAGTCCAGTTGCTTTTGCTAATATCGGCCAGGCCTTCGGTTGGCCTTAGCTCTCCTCGTTGCTCGTTAGGGAAACTATGAGTGCGCGGTTGCATCCCGTGGCCGCGCTGGTAATTGGCCTCGTAAAACCGAACGATCCGCCGCGGGACCGCGGACGCCGGAAGCTGCGCGCGCTTCCGGATTCTCCCGCCAGGCGGCGCGACTGAGTTCCGCGCTCGCCGTTCTCGCGCGCCACGATTTTTCGGCTTTCGCGGGGAATCGGGGTGACAGATGTCGTTTGGATGAGAGCAGTTTTGGTTATGAAATCTCTGAGGCTTCTTAGTGTACTAAAGTTATAGAAATTGAGGAGTATATAGAAGAATTATGAAATGTTTCAAATCTTTGCAATTTTGTGGAAACTCCAATAGAGTTACCATAACTTATTTTGGTAAATATGAATTTCTTTTTTTTATAAAATTTAAGGTTTCTTAGTGTATTAACCTTTTGCACTCGACGATTTTCTCGTTAGAGGAAAAAAGTAATACGAAGACTTTCTGCTATAAAGTCGACGATAATTTTAAAACGATAAATAAGAAATCGTATAGGAATTAAGATATAGAATTATTTTACTTTGATATTGCACGCATCGTTAGGTAATTGTAAATTTGATATATTAATTAATATTCATCGTTGGAATTTGATTGAACGGTGACTGAGAGGCGCCTCTCGAGTGCAAAGGGTTAATTGTAAAATGTTTCAAGTCTTTGTAGTTTTGTGGAAGCTCGAGTAGGGTTACTATAACTTATTTTGGTAAATATGGATCTTTTTGAGTGAAATTTGTAGTTTTGTGATGTATTAGAATTTCTCAGCATGCAGATCCCTGGGAGGATATAATGCTTAGTGCTCTAAGCAATGTTATTTGGATTTCTATGGAAATATTCAAAGTTTTATGCTATAGTGTGATGGAATTTTTAGAAACTATATTATAAAATGTCAAAAAATTCACGCAAGATTTGAATTTCGCGCCATTTACTCGACGAAGTGTTATCAACGAGAAAAAGAAGACAACGTGATAACTAACAGATTAGGGTTATTATGAATAATATTTACAATTTTTTTTTATTAAAAACTTGTGTTTTCTATCAAAATTATTTCTTATATGAATTTTGGGACACCCTTTATTTTGTTTCACGAAGCTTTTTAGATTTCCTTGGAAATAAAAATCCTGTTACCATCGTTATTGTCGTTATTACAAATTTTGTAACATTTCAAGTAAAAAATTTAAAGCCATTTGTTATTATAAAATTCTTCAAATTAATAACTGTGAATATAAATTATAGTATTTTACTTAACAAAGCTTTTTGAATTTGCATGAACACTAAGATATAGTACTTGGATCATTATTTTGTTAAATACAAATTTTCCTTACAAAATTTTTAAATCTCTAAAATTCATAGTACTAACAAATATTAATAAATTAAGAAATTTTATTAGCGTCTACTATTGATCTTCGCGATGAATGAAAAATAATGTCAATATTCAGCCTATCATACCTTTTACAGCAAAATTAATCCATATATTGTACTACTAACGGAATATAAAATATATTTAGCAATAAAAATGGAAAAGAAACTGTTGCAAATGTGTATGTGTATATATGTATATATATTACATTATAATACGTATACTATATAATATATAATATTAAAATACTATAATAATTAATATATAATATATATTGTCATATAATATAT